>NW_027258330.1:0-83791 GCF_045791955.1 Oncorhynchus clarkii lewisi | reverse complement strand
TTGTTCAAGTCTGCGGCTCCAGTGGTCTCGGCCCCGATGGTCAAGGTGATGTCCGTTCCTGACAGGGTGCTAGTGGGTGCCATGAAGCTCATGGAGATGCTTACAGGGAATAAGGAAGCGATGTGGCTCGGATGGTAAAGGTTCCTCTGGTTCCGTTGGCCTTTTCCACAGTAAAGGGGACGGAAATGGTGGAAATCTATGTCTGCGTATTAATCAGAAGTTTTAAAGGGGAAAATGTTTGCGCATCAGTGGAGGCTCCTCAGAGAAGGAGAGGGAGGACCATCCTCCTCATGAATTTCATGATTTAATTATTATTATTATTTTTAGACCAAACTCAACTAAATGTGTTCACGTCACAAAATAATTGATTAAAACCGATTGTTTTGCAAAGAAGGTCAACAGTAGCATCAGCAACACTATGTAGGGTAGTACCATGGTGTAGCCGGAGGACAGCTGACCTCTTTTGGAGTCTCGTGGTTCTCACCCTCTTCCATAAACTTACACATAAATGATGACAACGTCCGGAGGACGTCCTACAACCTATAATTCGTCAGTCACTGGCAGCAGAGAACTGGAAGGAAAGGCGACCAAAAGAGGTGTTGGCTTTGGGGATGATCTGTGAGATATACCTGCTGGAACGTGTGCTGTTATCATGACCAGTGAACTGAGATAAGGTGGAGCTTTACGTAGCATAGACTTATAGATGACCTGGAGCCAGTGGGTCTGGCGACGAATATGTAGCGAGGGCGAGACGACTAGAGCATACAGGTCGCAGTGGTGGGTGGTATAAAGTGATTTGGTAAAAAAATGGATAGCACAGTGATAGACTGCATCCAGTTTGCTGAGCAGAGTATTGGAAGCTATTTTGTAGATGACATCGCCAAAGTCGAGGATCGGTAGGATAGTTAGTTTTACTAGGGTATGTTTGGCGGCGTGAGTGAAGAAGGCTTTGTTGCGAAATAGAAAGCCGATTCTAGATTTGATTTTGGATTGGAGATGTTTAATATGAGTCTGGAAGGAGAGTTTACAGTCTAACCATGCACCTAGGTATTTATAGTTTTCCACATATTCCAGGTCGGACCCGTCCAGGGTGGTGATGCTATTCGAGCGGGCGGGTGCGGGCAGCGAACGGTTGAAAAGCATGCATTTGGTTTTACTAGTGTTTAAGAGAAGTTGGAGGCCACGGAAGGAGTGTTGTATGGCATTGAAGCTCGTTTGGAGGTTAGTTAGAACAGTGTCCAAGCAAGGGCCAGAAGTATACAGAATGGTGTTGTCTGCGTAGAGGTGGATCAGGGAATCACCCACAGCAAGAGCGACATCATTGATATGTACAGAGAAAAGAGTCGGCCCGAGAATTCAACCCTGTGGTACCCCCATAGAGACTGCCAGAGGTCCGGAAAACATGCCCTCCGATTTGACACACTGAACTCTTTCTGCAAAGTAGTTGGTGAACCAGGTGAGGCAGTCATTAGAAAAACCAAGGCTATTGAGTCTGCCGATATCGTTTATAACATGTTTTATTTTTACCTTTATTTAACTCGTCAAGTCAGTTAATTAAGAACAAATTCTTATTTTCAATGACGGCCTAGGAACAGTGGGTTAATTGCCTTGTTCAGGGGCTTAACGACAGATCTTTATCTTGTCAGCTCAGGGATTTGAACTTGCAACCTTTCGGTTATTAGCTCAACGCTCTAACCACTAGGCTGCCCCATTGAGCGTAGCTGAGGTGCACCCGTGACCGGCTCGGAAACAGGATTGATATCTCTGTTTTTGAGTCATCTGTGTATCTCTGTCTGTGTGACTGCTGTAGGTCTTAACTCTATGGAAGTATCAACAAAATTACACGGGAAGTGTGGCTATGATAATACAAAAATGTTTACAAGTTTGAAAACTTGTGTGCGTAGTTGTGTGCGTAGTTGTGTGAGAGATTGTTACAGTGGTTATTGTTAAAATTTTCTGCGGCACATTTTAAACCATTCCATTTCTCTACATGGTCATCTTGTCCAGAGTATATCTCAACACAGTCCTCCTGCTCAGGGAACAGGACTTGCTATTTGTGATGATGGACAGGACACTATCATACCAGAAAGATATAGATCATAGAGAGGAAATGAAGAACAAAGGCTAACTGTTAATTAAATATCATATGTAACAGTCAAACATGAGCAGTTGATGTTGTGCTTTTTTGTAACTTGCCAACAAAGACTGGCTGTAAAATATCATTAGAACACACAGCAGCCCCAGACACACTGCAGCAACTCCAGAGGGTCTCTTCCAGCAAGTGCCAGGACTGTTTCCTAAAGTTGATTCAGCTGCGGGATCGGGACACCACCAGTACAGAGCTTGCTCGGGAATGGCAGCAGGCAGGTGTGAGTGCATCTGCACGCACAGTGAGGCAAGGACTTTTGGAAGATGGCCTGGTGTCAAGAAGGGCAACAAAGAAGCCACTTCTCTCCAGGAAAAACATCAGACACAGACTGATATTCTGCAGAAGGTACAGGGATTGGAATGCTGAGGACTGGGGTAAAGTCATTTTCCCTTTCCGATTGTTTGGGGCATCCGGAAAAAAGCTTGTCCGGAGAAGACAAGGTGAGCGTTACCATCAGTCCTGTGTCATGCCAACAGTAAAGTATCCTGAGACAATTCATGTGTGGGGTTGCATCTCAGCAAAGGGAGTGGGCTCACTCACAATTTTACCTAAGAACACAGCCATGAATAAAGAATGGTACCAACACATCCTCAGAGAGAAACTTCTCCCAACCGTCCAAGAACAGTTTGGTGATGAACAATGCCTTGATGATGGAGCACCTTGCCATAAGGCAAAAGTGATAACTAACCGGCTCTGGGAACAAAACATTGATATTTTGTGTCCATGGCAAGGAAACTCCCTAGACCATAATCCCATTGACAACTTGTGGTCCATCCTCAAGAGGCGGGTGGACTAGCAAAAACCCCAACTCCAAGCATTGATTATGCAAGAATGGGCTGCCATCAGTCAGGTTGTGGCCCAGAAGTTAATTGACAGCATGCCAGGGCGGATTGCAGAGGTCTTGAAAAAGAAGGGTCAACACTGCAAATATTGACTCTTTGCTTCAACTTCATGTAAATTGTCAATAAAAGTCTTTGACACTTATGAAATGCTTGTAATTATACTTCGGTATTCCATAGTAACATCTGAAAACAAAATCTAAAGACACTGAAGCAGCAAACTTCCTGGAAATTAATATTTGTGTCATTCTCAAAACTTTTGGCCATGACTGTACATTGAGATGCAGAGAAAGAGAGAGAGAGAAGTGTCAGAGAGGGAGACAAAATGAGAACAAGAGAGACAGAACAGAAAGACAGAAAGAAAAACAGTATTGAAAGCCCTTGTAACCACAAACTTGGTGCTCTCTATGATGGTGGTGGCAGTCAATAGAGCCTGGTGGGAGGAGCAATAGGAGGATGGGCTCATTGCAGGGGCTCGAATGAAATTTTGGTCAAAAGTGTGGATTCCATATATTTGGTGTGTTCCATGTATTCCAATCCAGCCATTACAATAAGCTTGTCCTCCTATACCTCCTCCCACCAGCCTTCACTGGTTTCCTGTGTGTGTGTGTGTGTGTGTGCTCTACAGTGCAGTGTCTTTAGCAGGAGCATTAGTGAACACAAAGATCTCAGAGGGGGGTGGCGCCACCATGAGGGCCAGCTGTGAATTACAACACACACTTAAGAGAGTCAGACCACACTGGGATCAAGTACTGGAACTCTACGGGAAGTAACATTTTCAGTCCACTGGCTAACTAACCAGCTCTGGCAGAGTTACCAAAACAGGCAACCACATTTCAAATGCAGCCATTCAAATACAGCCTTCATATTGGCACTGTAAAGAGAATTGAACAAGTGAATAGGCATTAGTTGGAAATGATGAACCATCCCCTTTTTTAAATGTCTATAAAAGGCCTGTGACCCAAAGCCACGTCAGTTCCAAATACCGTGAGGATTTGTCCTCACGTTCAAAAGGGCTAATTCTAATGTCAACCATACAGGCCAGGAAACGTGGGAGCTTGCTCTATACGTGGAATGGTATGACCTCTGAACTACTGATCACTCAAGAAGAAGTGAGTCCTAGATGACAGCCAAACAGACTGCAGCTGGAAAGGTATCAAATCTAGTACGAGAACACTGACAGACGTGAGCGAATCTCTAGAGTGAGATGAACCTCTCAGACCAGACCAACTTCTCACACGACGACCCGGAAGATTCCACAAAGGACAGGGTGACATCGACTGGGCAAACCAGAGCCTCACATCACCAACTTCACGTAAACACTAAGCATTGCTTTTCCGAATGAGCAATAGTTAGTGGCATATGTATTTGTGTGAGAATAGCTTCCCAGGTCTGATAAAGACCAATGTTCCTTAATCCTTTCTTCCAAAACCCCCTTCTCTTCTCACTGATTTTACTGTGTTATAACCAAACTGTTTTGTCTTGTTTAGTCCACTAGGGATGCTATTTTACTGTATAATGTTATTATGTATTGTATATCATGTAATTGTTTACTTAGTTAGTAAATAAATAATTTGAGTCAATTGGTGTAGGGATCATTCAAAGTAGAGGCTGGGTTCATGCAGATAACCAACAATTTACAACGTTCAGATGAGACTGACGAAGGTAATAAGAACAATTAATGACTGATTGACTGCTATTGATATAAAATATCTCAGATCTTTAAGAGTGGATTCGGGAGATATATATATTTAAACAAATTCTTCCATTGTGCCCCGACTTCCTAGTTAATTTAATTTACATGATTGGTTTAATCAGGTAATGATAATTACAGATAATTGATTTGATAAAATAGCAGGTCTTCACATTTAAATGACAGAAACACTGGCTCTTTCCCCGGTGAGTCACCAGCAGACATTTTCTCCACCTTATTTTAATTACGTTGTCGTTTTTAAATTAGCTTTTTCTTTACATTGTTTTTTTTATTTGTTATTACCTTGTCGGGGTTTTTTAATGCTTTTTTTTGTCAGGAAAAGTTAACGTCAATCCATGGAGGCATAAATGACATTTTTGATGTTTAATTCAATAAGACAAAATCTGCGAAAGGAGAGTTGAAGATAAAGCGAAGGCAGGGACAGAAAAGTCATGTTTGGAAAATATTTGGTGAAGTGGTAAAAGAGTATGATAGCAGTGTTGGGTTATGCTATGTGTTATATGTGATGATTGTGAGGTGCTACACACATTTGACAGTCATAAGATGGGACTTCAAATAGGCCTGTGGCACATCAAGGGGAACTGTAGCCTACTGTTTAGATGGGTTAAGTAGAATCTGAAATCTGGACACTGACTATAGGTCTATAACCTCTCATATAGCCTTAAAATTAACTCCTGCAGAATTAAACACTTATCGCAGTAAAAATGAAACACCAAATGTAGGCAAAGCTTGGACAAGGGAACAGGAGTGTAGAAATAGGATTTATTTATTGTAGTAGTGTGCCAGAGTCCCACAGGGGGAGATTTTTGGTGTGTCTGAGGGGAGAGAGCAACAGCACCACCACCAAATCATCACCTAGCCTCTTCCAGAGACAGGCCTCCACTCAGATAAAGACTTCCAGCATCTCTGTTACGGTCAGTTGGTTTCCTCTTGTAGAACTCTCTGTCTGGGCCTGAAAGTGCACACTTTTCCTCTGGACCATGGCCCCGAGTGTTCTGGTGAAATGTAGTGGAGGAACCTTTACCGTCCGAGACATCAACGACCTTCACTTCCTCCTTCCCCACCAGCATCTCCATGGTGACCCTCCTAGCGCCTGCCAGCACTCTGTCGGGAACGAACGTCACCCTGAACATCGATTCCGTTGGAGCCACAGACTTGAACTACGCTGTCCTGCGTCTCTCTGTTGTCAACAAGGTAAATGTCATGTTCCAAAACTTTAAAATGAACTACGCCGTCCTGTGTCTCTCTTTTGTCAGCAAGGTAAGAGCCATGTTCCAAAACTCTAAATTTGGTCCCCTTTCCTCATATCGTCTCTCTGGTCATTGATTTGAAAGGACTTGTTGGTGTAAGATACCAGCCCTGCTGGTCAGAGATGGTGCCACCTCTACCACCACAATCGACACAACCACCACTACCATCACCACAACAACCACCACAACCGCCACCAAAACCGCCACCACAACCACACAACCGACACTACCAACACTACCACCACAACGAACACTACAACAACTGACACTATCACCACAACTACCACTACAACCACCACCACAACCGACACTACCACCACAATCAGCACTACCACCACTTCCACCACAACAACCACAACCACAACTACCACCACAACCACAACCGCCACCACAACCACCACCACCACATCCACCACCACAACTACCACCAACACAATGAACACTCACCCCACTAGCCACCACAACTGACACTACAACAACTGACACTACCACCACTACCACCACAACCACCACCACAACCACCACCACCACCATAACCGCCACCACAACTGCCACAACTGCCACAAACGCCACTACCGCCACTACCACCACAACCGACACTACCACTACCGCCACAACCACCACAACCACCACAACCGCCACTACCACAACCGCCACTACCACCACAACCACCACAACCGACACTACCACAACCGTCACTGCCACCACTAACACCACAACCACAACTGCCACCACAACCTCCACCACAGCCGCCACCACCACCACAACTACCAACAAAATAACCACAACCACCACCACCACCACTACCACAACAACCGACACTACCACAACCGCCACTACCACCACAACCACCACAACCACCACAACTACCAACAAAATAACCACAACCACCACCACCACCACTACCACAACAACCGACACTACCACCACTACCACCACAACTATCAAAAAAACCACCACAACCACCACATCCACCACCACCACCACTACCACCACAACCGACACAACCACCACAACTACCAATACTACCACCACCACAACCACCACAACTGACACTACCACTACCACCACAACAACCACAACCTCTACCACCACTACCTCAGTTGTCTGACTAAGAGCTATTTCTCTCTCTCTTAACCACTCACTCTCTCCCACTGTCTCTCTCTCTCTCTGTCTGTTCCATCTCCCCTTCCTCCAGGTGACAACCCCCCTGTACCTGTAGTAAGTACTACATCCACCCAGGTCTCTGTCACCAACACTACAGCTGTACCTGTACTTAGTACTACATCCACCCAGGTCTCTGTCACCAACACTACAGCTGTACCTGTAGTTAGTACTACATCCACCCAGGTCTCTGTCACCAACACTACAGCTGTACCTGTAGTTAGTACTACGTCCACCCAGGTCTCTGTCACCAACACTACAGTTGTACCTGTAGTTAGTACTACAAACACCCAGGTCTCTGTCACCAACACTACAGCTGTACCTGTAGTTAATACTACATCCAACCAGGTCTCTGTCACCAACACTACAGCTGTACCTGTAGTTAGTACTACATCCACCCAGGTCTCTTTCACCAACACTACAGCTGTAACTGTAGTTAGTACTACATCCACCCAGGTCTCTATCACCAACACTACAGCTGTACCTGTAGTTAGTACTAAATCCACCCAGGTCTCTGTCACCAACACTACAGCTGTACCTGTACTTAGTACTACATCCACCCAGGTCTCTGTCACCAACACTACAGCTGTACCTGTAGTTAGTACTACATCCACCCAGGTCTCTGTCACCAACACTACAGCTGTACCTGTAGTTAGTACTACGTCCACCCAGGTCTCTGTCACCAACACTACAGTTGTACCTGTAGTTAGTACTACAACCACCCAGGTCTCTGTCACCAACACTACAGCTGTACCTGTAGTTAATACTACATCCAACCAGGTCTCTGTCACCAACACTACAGCTGTACCTGTACATCCACCCAGGTCTCTTTCACCAACACTACAGCTGTAACTGTAGTTAGTACTACATCTACCCAGGTCTCTATCACCAACACTACAGCTGTACCTGTAGTTAGTACTACATCCACCCAGGTCTCTGTCACGAACACTACAGCTGTACCTGTAGTTAGTACTACGTCCACCAGAGGGCCACCTTTGACTCTGTCCCTGTATCTAAGGATCTGTGTGATGCTTTCTCTCCTCCTGTGGAATAGAGTAGAGTTGTATAATAGTTAATGTAGGTAGATGTCATGTGGAACAGTGGAATCAGTACAGAGAGTTGTGTCATTAGATGTAACCATGTTGTATATGTCATATGTATATGTCACGTTGTACTAAAAAACAGGGTGGAAATATGAATGTTTTGTCATAATACATGTGAAGGGTTTTTATTCTTCCTTCTATTCTCTTAAATCTGTCAAACTGAAACTATGGAGATGTTGTCAAAACTTCTCTTCACAGTCAGTATAGATGGAACAAAGAGCCTATATGGTACAGATCTAGAATCAGGTTTCCCTCCTAAAATCCTAACTTTAACCATTTGTGGTGGACATTCAAAACGGACCTAAGATCAGTGTGTGTGGCAACTTCCCCCCTGCACCGCCGGTCACAGAGTGCAAGACATAAGTGTCTCTCCATTTGAAGGCTGGGGGTGCTGTAAACTTAGTCAGGATATATGTAGGGTATATGTGAATGTATCCAAAATTGTGACCCTGTGACCCACACATACATCATATAGCATGATATAGAGTCATATTGTGTAGTATATTATCACTTTAGTTGAATCATATGTTTAAAACTAATGATCACTGTGGGAAACAAACATGTTCAGATTAGGAACTAAGACTGGTTCAAGTCACGTGGGGACCAGTTTCCCCTTCACTGTGGTTGAAAGTTTAAAAAATAGTGTCACTACAGTAAATCACACATACGCAGGACAGTGCAGGGAGAAGACACAGCTACAGACGTATATTAGAGTTGAGGTTAGAAGTAGAAGTTACTGTATTTGAGCACAAGTGTGTTAAGATGTCAGAGGGAGTTTATGAAAACTCAGATGGATTTGAAGGCGATGAGTCTGATGTAATGAAGAACACAGACATTGATGGCCAATTATATGGCAACGTAGGAGCCTTCAAACCCAGTCCAAGAGATGGAGTTGTTGCTTCAGGTAAGATTGCATGGACACACACACACACACACATAAGCACACACACACATTGAACAGGTGATATTACCCTGTATTGCTATAGCTTAATTTGTCCCAATCTTGGATGATACAGTAAAACACATTACCAAAGATTACTTTACTTACTTTAACAATTTGTGGTTTAGTGCATTTTCAGTGGTGGAAGAGACCCTCTGGAATTGCTGCAGTGTGTCTGGGGCTGCTGTGTGTTCTCTTATTGGCTGGGATCATAGGCCTGGCTGTCTACTGTAAGTTTAGTATGTTGTCACTGAGACTTAAGTAGCCTACTTAATCATCAATGGTGAGGAAATTACATTTTTAATGAACTCTTCCATTTTACAGATGGAGTCATTGGTCATCACTACTCAACAGAGAGAGACCAGCTACAGGCCAGTTACAACAACATGACTGAAGAGAGAAACCAGCTACAGACCAGTTACAACACCCTGACCAAAGAGAGAGACCAGCTACAGACCAGTTACAACAACATGGCTGAAGAGAGAAACCAGCTAAAGACCAGTTACAACACCCTGACCAAAGAGAGAGACCAGCTACAGACCAGTTACAACAACATGACTGAAGAGAGAAACCAGCTACAGACCAGTTACAACACCCTGACCAAAGAGAGAGACCAGCTACAGACCAGTTACAACAACATGGCTGAAGAGAGAAACCAGCTAAAGACCAGTTACAACACCCTGACCAAAGAGAGAGACCAGCTACAGACCAGTTACAACAACATGGCTGAAGAGAGAAACCAGCTAAAGACCAGTTACAACACCCTGACCAAAGAGAGAGACCAGCTACAGACCAGTTGCAACAACATGACTGAAGAGAGAAACCAGCTAAAGACCAGTTACAACAACATGAATGAAGAGAGAGACCAGCTACAGATCAGGGTTAGGTTCTATGGTGGGTGGAGTTCATTTATTTCATTTAGTACATAGAAGAGATATATTTGTTGACTTTTGAATGCCTGCTGTTCTGTTGTGTTTATCTCAGAGAAACCCTGTCTAGCTGGATGGTGGAAGTTTGGCACCAGCTGTTATTATGTCTCCTCCACAATGAACTCACCGGGGGCCGGTCAGAAGGAGTGCAGAACAATGGAAGGAGAGTTGGTTGTTATAAACAGCAGAGAAGAACAGGTAATAGATAATACATTATTAATACTACAATACTACAGTTTATTTATTATCATCTACTTCTCTGATTAGTATTCAACATGTATAACCAACTGCATTGCAAATGTTTATATCACTGTTTTAAAATACATTTCCTCTCAGAAACGAAAGTTTGCATGAAATTATATAAACTCAGCAAAAAAAGAAAAGTCCTCTCACTGTCAACTGTGTTTATTTTCAGCAAACTTAACATCTGTAAATAATTATTTCTATGAACATAACAAGATTCAACAACTGAGACATAAACTGAACAAGTTCCACAGACATGTGACTAACAGAAATTGAATAATACATCCCTGAACAAAGGGGGTCGGGGGGTCAAAATCAAAAGTAACAGTCAGTATCTGGTGTGGCCACCAGCTTCATTAACTTCTTATGGCTGAAGGGGCAGTATTGAGTAGCGTGGATGAAAGGTGCACAGAGGTGCCCATATTAAACTGCCTGCTCCTCAGTCCCAGTTGCTAAAATATGCATATTATTATTCATATTGGATAGAAAACACTCTGAAGTTTCTAAAACTGTTTGAATGATGTATGTGAGTATAAAATAATTCATATGGCAGGCAAAAACCTGAGAAAAAAATCCAAACAGGAAGTGGGAATTATGAGTCTGGTCGATTTTTAACCTCTTGGATTTAGGGGGCGCTATTTTAATTTTTGGATGAAAAACGTTCCCGTTTTAAACAAGATATTTTGTCACGAAAAGATGCTTGAATATGCATATAATTGACAGCTTTGGAAAGAAGACACTCTTACGTTTCCAAAACTGCAAAGATATTGTCTGTGAATGCCACAGAACTGATGTTACAGGCGAAACCCAGATAAAAATCCAACCAGGAAGTGCCGCATTTTTTTAAACCGCCTCATGCCAATGACTCCTTATATGGCTGTGAATGAGCTACGAATGAGCTTACGTTTTCCACGTATTCCCCAAGGTGCTACAGCATTGCAATGTCTTTTTAGGCATTTCCATTGAAGACTGGGTGTAAGGGACCATATATAGCAAGACATGGTGTCTCCTGATAATCTTGCGTAAAATACTGAGGTAGCCATTTTTCCAATCGCTTCTTTTGAGAAACCAATTGCCTCGACGGATATATTATCGAATATATATGTTAAAAACACCTTGAGGATGGATCCTAAACAACGTTTGCCGTGTTTCTGTCGATATTATGGAGTTCATTTTGAAAAAAGTTTGGCGTTGTCATGGTAGCATTTTCCGGTCGATTTCTCAGCCAAGCATGATGAACAAATGGGAGCTATTTCACCTACAAAAATGTTTTTGGAAAAAAGGAACATTTGCTATCTAACTGGGAGTCTCCTGAGTGAAAGCATCCGAAGTTCTTCAAAGGTAAATGATTTAATTTGGTTGCTTTTCTTATTTTCGTGAAAATGTTGCCTGCTGCCAGCAGAGCTAGCATAGCATTATGCCATGATAAACTTACACAAATGCTTGTCTAGCGTTGGTTGTAACGCATATTATGAAAATCTGAGATGACAGTGTTGTTGACAAAAGGCTAAGCTTGTGTTTGAATATATTTATTTCATTTCATTTGCGATTTTCATTTACAGTGGGGCAAAAAAGTATTTAGTCAGCCACCAATTGTGCAAGTTCTCCCACTTAAAAAGATGAGAGAGGCCTGTAATTTTCATCATAGGTACACTTCAACTATGAGAAACAAAATGAGAAAAAAAAACAGAAAATAACATTGAAGGATTTTTTATGATTTTATTTTCAAATTATGGTGGAAAATAAGTATTTGGTCACCTACAAACAAGCAATATTTCTGGCACTCACAGACCTGTCTCTTCTTCTTTAAGAGGCTCCTCTGTCCTCCACTCGTTACCTGTATTAATGGCACCTGTTTGAACTTGTTATCAGTATAAAAGACACCTGTCCACAACCTCAAACACTAACACTCCAAACTCCACTATGGCCAAGACCAAAGAGCTGTCAAAGGACACCAGAAACAAAATTGTAGACCTGCACCAGGCTGGGAAGACTGAATCTGCAATAGGTAAGCAGCTTGGTTTGAATAAATCAACTGTGGGAGCAATTATTAGGAAATGGAAGACATACAAGACCACTGATAATCTCCCTCGATCTGGGGCTCCACGCAAGATCTCACCCCGTGTGGTCATAATGACGGTGAGCAAAAATCCCAGAACCACACGGAGGGACCTAGTGAATGACCTGCAGAGAGCTGGGACCAAAGTAACAAAGCCTACCATCAGTAACACACTACGCCGCCAGGGACTTTCAGCATAACAATGATCCCAAAGACACCGCCCAGGCAACGAAGGAGTGGCTTCGTAAGAAGCATTTCAAGGTCCTGGAGTGGCCTAGCTAGTCTCCAGATCTCAACCCCATAGAAAATCTTTGGAGGGAGTTGAAAGTCTGTGTTGCCCAGCAACAGCCCCAAAACATCACTGCTCTAGAGGAGATCTGCATGGAGGAATGGGCCAAAATACCAGCAACAGTGTGTGAAAACCTTATGAAGACTTACAGAAAACGTTGATCTCTGTCATTGCCAACAAAGGGTATATAACAAAGTATTGAGATAAACGTTTGTTATTGACCAAATACTTATTTTCCACCATCATTTGCAAATAAATTCATTAAAAATCCTACAATGTGATTTTCTGGATTTTTTTTCTAATTTTGTCTGTCATAGTTGAAGTGTACCTATGATGAGTGTACCTCTCTCATCTTTTTAAGTGGGAGAACTTGCACAATTGGTGGCTGACTAAATACTTTTTTGCACCACTGTATAGGAAAAGTTACTAGGGTATTTATGTCCGCTGCGTTATGCTAATGTGTTTGAGGCTATGATTACGCTCCCGGATACGGGATTGCTCGTCGCAAGAGGTTTTAACCAAGATCCTATTGAAATCACAGCGAGATATGGAGGAGTTTGCACTTCCTATGGGTTCCACTAGATGTCAACCATCTGTAGAACTTTGTCTGATGCCTCTACTATGAAGGGGTGCCGAATGAGAGGACAATTAGTCAGGTCTGCCATGAGCTGACCATGCTCTAACCATGCACGTTCACATGAGAGGGAGCTCTGTTCCATCGCTCATCTGAAGTCAATGTAATTCTCCAGTTGGAACGTTATTCAAGATTTATATTAAAAACATTCTAAAGATTGATTCAATCCATCGTTTGACATGTTTCTACTGACTGTTACGGAACGTTTGGACATTTCATCAGCTTTTAGTGAACACGCTTCGTGACTTTGGATTTGTTTCCCAAACGCGCTAACAAAAGTAGCTATTTGGACATAAAGGATGGACATTACCGAACAAAACAAATATTTCTTGTGGGAGTCCTGGGAGTGCATTCCGACGAAGATCAGCAAAGGTAAGTGAAGATTTATAATGTTTTTTATGAGTTTTGTTGACTGCACAATTTGGCGGGTAACTGTATGGCTTCCTTTTGTGGCTGAACGCTGTTCTCAGATTATTGAATATTGTGTTTTGCCGTAAAGCTTTTTGAAATCTGACACAGCGGTTGCATTAAGAACAAGTGTGTCTTTAATTCTATGTAAAACATGTATCTTTCATCAAAGTTTATGATGAGTATTTATGTTATTTGACGTGGCTCTCTGCAATTTCTCAGGATATTTTGGAGGCATTTCTGGTGGGATTAACAACAAGATTGATTAAAATGGTATGAGATACATGTATGTTTGAGGAATTTTAATTGAGAGATTTCTGTTGTTTGAATTTGGCGCCCTGCACTTTCACTGGCTGTTGTCATATCGATCCCGTTACCAGGATTTCAGCCATAAGAAGTTAAGATCTGCAGCGCATCTTCTCCTCATGGACTGCACCAGATTTGCCAGTTTTTGCTGTGAGATGTTACCCCACTCTTCCACCAAGTCACCTGCAAGTTCCCGGACATTTCTGGGGGGAATGGCCCTAGCCCTCACCCTCTGATCCAACAGGTCCCAGATGTGCTCAATGGGTTAGAGATCCGGGCTCTTTGGCAGAACACAGACATTCTTGTTTTGAGGGAAATTACGCACAGAACGAGACGCATGTGTCACGCCCTGACCTTAGACAGCCTTTTTATTTCTCTATTTGGTTAAGTCAGGGTGTGATTTGGGGTTGGCATTTAAGTGTGTATATGTCTTTTTTGGCCGGGTATGGTTCCCAATCAGAGGCAACTGACTATCGTTGTCTCTGATTGGGGATCTTACTTAGGCAGCCCTTTTTCCCACCTTCAGTTGTGGGATCTTGTTTTCTGTATAGGTTCTTAGCCTTACAGAACTGTGCGCATTCGTTTTTTTGTCTTTGCTATTTTGTTTTGGTGTCATCAATAAAAAGACGATGTACGCCTACAACGCTGTGCCTTGACCCACTCCTGCTACAAACGAGAGCCGTAACAGAAGATCCCACCACCAAAAGACCAAGCAGCGTGCCCCGGAGTGGAGGACATCATGGACATAGGAGGAGGTAATGGCAGGGCATGAGAGCCTGCCGTGGAAACAGGCGGAAGGAGCGAGTGGCGATAGCAGGAGTCACGGCAAGGAAAGAAGCAAGAGAGGCAACCTCCCCCAAAATTTGGAGGGGGGCACACGGGTTGGCGAGCAAAGCGAGCGGAAGGAACGGAACTAAGGGGTGAACGAGAACCAACTCCCATGAGGAGTTGGTCACAGTTCAAGTGCCACATTTTCCGATTCTGTGCACCGTGCATTCAGTGCGCATCCACAGCCCGGTGCGGCCTGTGCCAGCTCCCTGCACTTGCCGTGCTACAGGGGTATTCAGCCAGGATGCGTTGTGCCAGCTCTGCGCTCCAGACCTCCATTGCGCCTCCACAGCCCAGTATATCGTACGCCGGTTATACGCACTATGCCTCCAGTGTGCCTTCTTAGCCCAGTGCGTCCTGTGCCAGCTCTCCACACTCACCGAGCTAAAGTGGGTATCCAGCCAGGACGCGTTGTGGCAGCTCCACGTACCAGGCTGCCAGTACGTCTCCTCACTCCTGTGGTCGCTGGGGAGGAGGTGCTAGTGGACGACACAGTGCTGCTATTCAAGGAGAGGCGGTGGTGGGACCCGGTAGGGACCAAGACGGCATTAGACGGGACCTTTCAATGGCTGAAGGGTAAAAAAGGAAGAGGCCACATTTCTTAAACTCTTCCACCACAGAGCGCATGTCCTTGCAGCGCTGGGACGGGTAACGTAATACTCTGGCAAATTCTGATTTGTTTACCATATAGGAGTGGTCAACATGGCTGAGGTCTCCAGCTACCTTGTAGAACTCAGCCTTTAAAGAGCCAGACTATGCCACGTCCAGAGGCTACAGGGCATAGGTGCAGTGTGGTGGAAGAAAAATAAGTCTTCCCTTAGTGCTGCCGCCATCACCTCCGGGGTCAACGTGTATCTTGTGCTCATCGAAGAGAAGAGGGAGAGGGCGCTCTTTCACTGTATGCTTATTGAAGTACTCAGACCACTTCCTGAACAGGTCCCCGTCAAAGTAGCCACTGTTTGACCGTCCATACAAGGCTTGGGAGGGGCCTCCCAACGTGTTGTGGCAGCAGGGGAAACACTTGGGGTAGATGATAAACGGGGGGGACGTCATCTCTCTCTCTGTCTCGTCCTCTCTCTCTGAAGCAGGCCAGCTCGGTGATGTGTTCCTCGGTCCGCAGTGCCTGCTGGAACACGCGTTTCGCACCCCGGGGGGCCAGCACTTTGTGCCTGCTCTGACTGCTACTAAACCCAGACTCGTCACACTTATAGATTTGTGTGGGTTTCTCCCTCAACCCACTCTCCTCCAAGTGCTTCTCATAAGAAGTGAAGATGTTGTCCATGGACGGACGTGTGGCACACTCAGCTCTCACCCTGTCCAGGGTGTCCAGCCTCCTCATGCTCAGGTTCTTGTGCCTCCTCCTGATAATTTCCCAACACCTCTTCCCCGGTAGTGGGATTGTCTTTCCTGGGTGCTGAAACCTGGAAGAGAATAGAATGAAAATTCTCCATCCTGGATGAACACATTGAGAACAGTCAGTCCACCATTCTACATACATTAACACATAGAACACTAGATACCTTCTGATTTCATCAGCCTCTGTCTGGTGAAGGGGAACCCACGGCTGGCACAGTCGATTCAATACTGCTCCAGAGAATGTTCATCCTCGGTGCAAGCAATGTGGGTGGTCCAATGTGGATGGTCCCCTCTGACCACCATGGGTGACCCGAGCGGGGGTCTGCCGAGCTGCACCATGAACTTTGGTAGATAAGAAAATTAAACTGTTACATCATGGGTGTCAAACTCTGGCCCGTGGGCCAAATTTGGCCCACGGGGTAATTATATTTGGCCCGCGAGACAATACCAAATTACTACTAGAGCTGGCCCGCCGGTATTATACAGCGCATTCACCACTAATACTACGAATCCCATAATGCTCTGCTGTTTTCGCGCGCCAATCAGGACAGGACCCAGAAACGCTCTCTCCTCTGTGACAGTAGTCATAGCAACATAGACGCTACAACTGCCAGCGAGCTAACCCTTCCCAAAAATGGCGAAAAGAAAGGCAGAAAACAGGAGCTTTCTGGACAAGTGGGAGGCAGAATATCTGTTTACATATGTAAAAGACAAACCTGTTTGTCTTGTTTGTGGAGTCAATGTGGCTGTAAGTAAGGAGTACAACATTAGACGACACTATGAAACGAAACACCATGACAAATACAAGGACCTGGACATGACTCAAAGGAGCCAGAAAGTAGAGGAGATGAAAAGAAGTTTGGTTTCACAACAGAATATGTTTAAAAAAGCCACATCACAAAGCGAGGCTGCTGTAAAGGCTAGTTATATAGTGGCAGCAGAGATCGCAAAATCAGCCCGGCCCTTTAATGAGGGAGAGTTCATGAAAAAGTGCATGATGAAGGTTTGTGACCTCGTATGCCCAGAGAAAAAAACAAGCATTTTCAAACGTGAGCCTGAGCAGGAACACAGTAGCTGATCGCACATGTGATCTTGCCACCAATCTGTATGACCAGCGGATGGAAAAGGGAAAAGATGTTGTTGCGTTCTCCCTCGCTGTGGATGAGAGCTGCGACGCATCTGATACTGCTCAGCTGTCAGTCTTCATCCGTGGAGTGGACTCAAATCTGTGTGTTACGGAGGAGCTATTAGGATTCAAATCAATGCATGGCACAACCACAGGAAAGGAAATCTTTGAGGAGGTTTCCAAATGTGTAACTGAAATAAAGCTGCCGTGGGATAAACTCGTTGGATTAACGACAGATGGTGCGCCAGCGATGTGCGGTAAAAAGAGTGGGCTGGTGGGCATGGTTCGGGAGAAGATGCGGGAAGAGAACTGTGCAGGTGAGCTAACTGTTTACCATTGCATCATACATCAGGAAGCACTGTGTGCCAAAGCCCTAAAGATGGAACATGTTATGACCACAGTAACACAGGTAGTTAACTTTATAAGAGCCAAAGGTCTAAATCACCGCCAGTTTAAATCTTTTCTGGAGGAGTGTGGTTCGGAATACGCAGACGTGCCGTATCACACAGAGGTGAGATGGCTAAGCAGAGGAAAAGTACTGAACAGATGTTTCGAGCTGCGTGAGGAAATATGTCAATTCCTGGAAACCAAAGGGAAGGATACAGCAGAGCTCCGGGAGCAAAAGTTCCTGTGTGAGCTGGCCTTTCTCTGTGACATCTCGAGCCATCTCGATGCGCTGAACCTGCAGCTTCAGGGGCGGGGGCGCATCATCACAGACATGTACGCTGCAGTGAGGGCCTTCAAAACTAAACTGTGCCTGTGGGAGAATCAGATGCTGCAAGGAAACCCTTGCCATTTTCCCTGCTGCCAATCCATAAAAGTGCAGATCTCTACCGCCGTGTTCCCATGCGCACAGTTTGCTGAAAAACTCAGTGTTCTCGCCGCTGAGTTTAGCCGGCGATTTGCCGACTTCGATGCCCAGAAATGCAAGTTTGAACTGCTTAGTAATCCCTTCGCAGTTGATGTGGAAAATGCACCAACCAACATCCAAATGGAGCTGATTGAACTCCAGTGCAACGACACGCTGAAGTCAAAGTATGATGCTGTGGGCGCCGCACAGTTTCCACGGTTCATCCCTGACACAATGCCTCAGCTCCGCACCCAAGCTGCTCAGATGCTCTCCATGTTCGGCAGCACTTATCTATGCGAGCAACTTTTCTCCTCGATGAAGATGACCAAAACAACTCACAGTCTGACTGATGAACATCTTCGCTCGATACTGAGAATTTCTTCAGCTCAGAGCTTGAGCCCAGACATTGATGAACTAGCATCCAAGAAGAGATGCCAGGTATCTGGCTTGGGCACATCAGATTAGACCAGTGTGCAATAATTAACGTTTTCTTTATGCACTTTTTCTTGCTACAAGGCATGGGCTTGAATGGTTGATTGATTTATTATCATTTTATTTGTAAAATTATTAGCCAGTGGAAAAAGTTTATTTTGGTATTTAAATCAGGAGGCTGCAAATAGAAAAGAGGCATACAATTTTTATTTAAATTGTATTTATTTAATAAATGAATGCCATTGATGTGTTTTTTCATTTGAAATTCGATTTTGCATGTCTCCACTATTAAATTATATATTGTATGGTAATAAGCAATGCTTGTTCCATATTCAATGTTAAAGCAAAACTTGTTTGGGTCCATATTAAAAGGTTAATTTGTTCAATGTTGGCCCGTGACTTTGTTCAGGTTTTACATTTTGGCCCACTGGGTATTTGAGTTTGACACCCCTGTGTTACATGGAGATAAAATTAACATACACATGGTTATCTCCTAAAAACAATAGATGTCTAAACTTGCCAGTCTGACAGATAGTCATCCCTGCATGGAACATGTCCACCTGACTCCACTGCTTCCTCTTGTCGTCCTCCATGCTGTGTTGGGAACGTAGCTAAATAACTTGGCATAATATACACATTCTAGAAAAATAACTCCATCTTAATATGTATAAACATCTACAATTCATAACTAAGGCATTGAAAGGTGACAGTGAAAGGTTTCACAATAACTGAAAGTGTACCCACCTTTGTTGTTATCTGAAATAAAAATGATTTTATATTGATACATACATTGTAACATTTGACAAAATACTGCCTCTATGTAGGTGTTGTAAGATGAAACAGCCAACAGTGATAGGTGTCAAAAAGTTAATGGTTCAAAGTAGAAATGACCCCGTCAGACGACTCAAATTTTGACAAGGTAAAGCTTGACAACTTTCAGCTGTTTTTGTGGTTACTTTTTTTGGTTACTAAGCAGTTTTATCAACGTTTAGTGACCAATCTAGCAATATTAGCAATGCCGGTGGCTATATTTCAGAGATAAAAAGTTGGATATTAAATTATGTGAGGTCTGTTGCGCAGTCAAATTTTACAACATACAGTGTCTCCCTCAAAAAAAAACATAATAATAATAATATATATATATACACTGTATATATAGTACTTTTTTGAAAACTCTCATAAGCTAACTCAAATTCCAAAAATTGTAATGAAAATCAGTGGTCAGGCAGCTAGAAGGGTGTATTTAGTCGCAAAACTTACCGTTATCTTCTTCGAGTCCATTTAAGTTTTGAGCTCGAGGTGTCTGATATTGGGGGGAAATTGGGGGGAAATTAGCGACAGTACAGTACTACTACTATTTCTGCTATTATGCCATTACTATTATACTACTACTATCATGATATTTTGGGTATGTGTAGTTTTACTTTCTACTTACAGCGGTGGAAAAAGTACTGAATTGTCAAAGTAAAGATACCTTAATAGACAATGACCGAAGTAAAAGTGAAAGTCACCCAGTAAAATACAACTTCAGTAACAGTCTAAAAGTATTTGATTTTAAATATACTTAAGAATCAAAAGTAAAAGTCTAAATAATTTCAAATTCCTTATAAAGCAAACCGAACAGCATAATGTTCTTGTTTTTTTTTATTTACGGAAAGCCACATGGGCATGCTCCAACACCCAGACAAAAATTACAAACAAAGCATGTGTTTAGTGAGTCTGCCAAATCAAAGGCAGTAGGGATGGCCAGGGATGTCCTCTTGATAAGTGTGTGAATCAGACAAATTTCTTGTCCTGCTAAGCATTCAAAACGTAACGAGTACTTTTGGGTGTCAAGGAAAATGTATCGAGTAAAAAGTATTAAATTATCTTCAGGAATATCGTGAGGTAAAAGTACTATTATACTACCACTGTTATACTACTACTATCATACCACTACTATTATGTATGTCTCTGCTGTGGAGATCAAATAATGGCCATTGTTTTTCTTCCAAATTTATATTATAGATATTCTTTAATGAATTTAAGAAGAATGTCTGGATTGGTGCTTATTTTAATGAAGAAGGAATCTGGAAGTGGGTTGACAGCACACCATTTACAACTACGTGAGTGATTGACAGTTCTGAATTTCTTAATACTATCTGTTTCTCTGTTGTTGCAATGAACATTTCTACAATCCTGTAATCTCATCCCCATCTCTCTCTCTCTCTCTCTCTCTAATGGTAGCAATTAAGCCTGGTGACGAGGTTAACGGACTGATTCTCTATGATGTTTTAGACGATTTTCAACTCTGATTCACTGTGTGGTTTATAGGTATTGGATGGAAGGGGAACCTAATAACATCAATGGCACGGTGGCTTGTGTTGAGATCTCACAGACAGCAACAGACCCATTGCAACAATGAGAACTTGTTCTCAACTAGCCTACCTGGTTAAATAAAGGTGAAATAAAAAAAATAAAATAAATTGAAGAGTTGGAAGGCCGGACCATGTGTTCCAAAACACTGGGTCTGTGAGAAACCAATCACACCGTAATTATTGGTTATCCCTGTGATAGGTTTAAGATGATTTTGTATCTCTCTTTCTCTCTCTCTCTTGTTGTTTACTGGTAAGTGACAATGTCTAGTAGTTAATATGTTCATAATCATGATGAATGGTTAAGAGATGATGTCTAGTAGTTATCATGTTGATGGTCATGCTGAATGGTTAACCATTCATTATGACCATCAACATGATAACTACTAGACATCATCACTTAACCATTCATCATGACCATCAACCTGATAACTACTAGACATCATCACTAAACCATTCATCATGACCATCAACATGATAACTACTAGACATCATCACTTAACCATTCATCATGACCATCAACATGATAACTACTAGACATCATCACTAAACCATTCATCATGACCATCAACATGATAACTACTAGACATCATCTCTTAACCATTCAGCATGACCATCAACATGATAACTTCTAGACATCATCTCTTAACCATCCAGCATGACCATCAACATGATAACTACTAGCCATCATCACTTATCATCACTAACCCTAACCCTAACCCACTATCGCCCCCCCCCAAAAGATATTTTTTTAAATATTTAACTTTCACATATTAACAAGTCCAATACAGCAAATGAAAGATAAACATCTTGTTAATCTGCCCATTGTGTCCAATTTTTAAAATGTTTTACAGCGAAAACACAACATATATTTACGTTAGATCACCACCAAATCCAAAAAAACACAAACGCAGAATTAGAGATAAAATGAATCACTAACCTTTGATAACCTTCATCAGATGACACTCATATGACATCATGTCACACAATACATTTATGTTTTGTTCGATAATATGCATATTCATATCCACAAATCTGGGTTTACATTGGCGCCATGTTCAGAAATGCCTCCAAAATATCCAGAGTAATTACAGAGAGCTACGTCAGATAACAGAAATACTCATCATAAACTTTGACGAAAGATACATGTTTTACATATAATTAAAGATACACTGGTTCTTAATGCAACCCCTGTGTCATATTTTTTTTAAACGTTACGAAAAAAGCCTACCATGCAATAATCTGAGACAGCGCTCAGTAAAGTAAATATATATCTCCGCCATGAGTCAACAGAAATACGAAATTACATCATAAATATTCCCTTACCTTTGATGATCTTTCATCAGAATGCAGTGCAAGGAGTCCTAGTTCAACAATAAATTGTTGTTTTGTTCCATAATGTCCACTACTAGTGTCCAATTAGCTACTTTTGCTTGCAGGTTTAGCTCACATGTCCAAAAGCTGGCGCTGGTCCAGGCGTACTTGGACGAAAACTTAAAAATATATATTCCAGGTCGAATAAACTGGTCAAACTAAGTAGAGAATCAATCTTCAGGATGCTATTATCATACATATCCAATAACGTTCCAACCGGAACATTCGTTTTTGTCTACAGAGTAATGGGACGCAGGCGATATCATGACTACTGCGCGTAACCAGGAACTGGCATTCTGCCAGACCAGTGACTCAAATAGCTGCCATCAGGTCCCACATCACACTAGCGGCTCTATTCCACGTTCTACTGACTGTTGACATCTAGTGGAAGGCGTGGGAAGTGCGAACACAACCATATCTTATTTGGATGTGAATAGGCGATGAGTTGAAAACCAGAATTTCCACTTCCTGTTTGGAAGTTTGCCTACCCTTATACTCACAGACATAATTCAAACAGTTTTAGAAACTTCAGAGTGTTTTCTATCCAATAGTAATAAAAATATGCATGTATTAGCATATGGGACAGAGTAGGATGCAGTTCACTATGGGCACGCAATTCATCCAAAGTGAAAATGCTGTTCCCTATCCCTAACAGGCTTTAGTTATCATGTTAATAGTCATGATGAATGGTTAAGTGATGTCTCGTAGTTATAATTTTGATGGTCATGCTGAATGGTTATGTGGTTATTATTAGTAGTTATTATGTTGATGGTCATGATGAGTGGTTAAGTGATGATGTCTAGTAGTTATTATGTTGATAATCATGATGAATGGTTAAGTGATGTCTCGTATTTATCATTTTGATGGTCATGCTGAATGGTTATGTGGTTATTATTAGTAGTTATCATGTTGATGGTCATGATGAATGGTTAAGTGATGATGTCTAGTAGTTATCATGTTAATTGTCATGATGAATGGTTAAGTGATGATGTCCAGTAGTTATCATGTTGATGGTCATGATGAATGGTTAAGTGATGATGTCTAGTAGTTATCATGTTGATGGTCATGATGAATGGTTAAGTGATGATGTCTAGTAGTTATCATGTTGATGGTCATGATGAATGGTTAAGTGATGATGTCTAGTAGTTATCATGTTGATGGTTATGATGAATGGTTAGGTGATGATGGCTAGTATACTCAGAAAACAGAAACGTCCCCTTTTCAGGACCCTATCTGTCAAAGATCAAATCCAAATAACTTCAGATCTTCATTCTAAAGGGTTTAAACACTGTTTCCCATGCTTGTTCAATTAACCATTATTAATGAAAATGCACATGTGGAACGGTCGTTAAGATACTAACAGCTTACAGATTGCAGGCAATTAAGGTCACAGTTATGAAAACTTAGGACACTAAAGAGGCCTTTCTACTGACTGAAAAACACCAAAAGAAATATGGTCCCTGCTCATCTGTGTGAATGTGCCTTATGCATGCTACAAGCAGGCATGAGGACTGCAGATGTGACCAGGGCAATATATTGCAATGTCCGTACTGTGAGATGTTTAAGACAGCGCTACAGGGAGACAGGACAAACAGCTGATTGTCCTCGCCGTGCCACACCTGCACAGGATCGGTACATCTGAACATCACACCTGCAGGACAGATACAGGATGGCAACAATAACTGCCCGAGTTACACCAGGAACGCACAATTCCTACATCAGTGCTCAGACTGTCCGCAATAGGCTGAGAGAGGCTGGACTGAGAGCTTGTAGGCCTGTTGTAAGGCAGGTCCTCTCCAGACATCATCGGCAATAACATCCCTTATGGGCACAAACCCACCGTCGCTGGACCAGACAGGACTGGCAAAAAGTGCTCTTCACTGACGAGTCACTTTTTGTTCTCACCAGGGGTGATGATCGGATTCGCGTTTATCGTCGAAGGAATTAGCGTACACCGAGGCCTGTACTCTGGAGCAGGATCGATTTGGAGGTGGAGGGTCTGGGGTGGTATGTCACAGCATCATTGGACTGAGCTTGTTGTCAGTGCAGGCAATCTCAACGCTGTGCGTTACATGGAAGATATCCTCCTCCCTCCCTCATGTACCTTTCCTGCAGGCTCATCCTGACATGACCCTCCAGCATGACATAGCCAACAGCCATACTGCTCGTTCTGTGCGTGATTTCCTACAAGACAGGAATGTCAGTGTTCTGCCATGGCCAGCGAAGAGCCCGGATCGCAATCCCATTGAGCATGTCTGGGACCTGTTGGATCGGAGGGTTAGGGCTAGGGCCATTCCCACCAGAAAGGTCTGGGAATTTGCAGGTGCCTTGGTGGAAGAGTGAGGTAACATCTCACAGCAAGAACTGGAAAATCTGGTGCAGTCCTTGAGTAGATACACTGCAGTACTTAATGCAGCTGGTGACCACACCAGATACTGACTGTTACTTTTGATTTTGACTCCCCCTTTTTTCAGGGATACTTTATTCCATTTCTGTCACATGTCTGTGGAACTTGTTCGGTTTATGTCTCAGTTGTTGAATCTTATGTTCATACAAATATTTACACATTTTAAGTTTGCTGAAAATAATCGCAGTTGATGAGAGGACGTTTCTTTTTTTGCTGAGTTTAGTTATCATGTCATTCAGTCATGCTGAATGGTTAAGTGATGATGTCTAGTAGTTATCATGTTGAAGGTTGGAAACAGTGCTGACTGGTTAAGTGATGATGTCTAGTAGTTATCATGTTGATGGTTGGATACAGTGCTGAAATGTAAGTGATAATTGAGATATCAACTTACCACAGAGGTAAAATAGTGGTATTACAGACTTGCCAACTGCTTTTTCTCAATGAATCCGTCCTCCTCGCATCCTTCCCCCTCTGCTCCTCAAAACACATTGGATAATATGGTCCAAGAGGAGTGACCCTGGACTTTCTCCTCTAATAGTGTTGTGAAGGAGGAGAGGAGAGGAGACAGGAGGAGAGAAATCGAGGAAAGACTAATTAATATAGAGCCTTAGTGTCAGAGAGACATAGAGAAGAAGAAAATTAAGAGAATAAAAACACAAAAACTAAAACATTGAATTGTTTTAGATTTAGAGGATAGTATGTAGACATGCAATCAGTAAAATGCTTATATTAATAGTTTTAATTAGTATGTAAGTCTCTCTGGATGAGGGCTTCTGCTAAATGACGAAAATGTAAATTTAATGTAATTTGCCATAGGCTTATGCTAGTTTATTATTCATATCTTGATATTTTTTTTTGCATGTTAAATTGTTAGCATAAATGGCTTTTATCATAACAACAAAGTAAAGTAATAAAGGAACAATGTCCTTTAACCAGCTTCCTGATTGAATGTGATTGAATTGTTAAAACAGTGTCATCTGCTGTTGGACACACACAGAAAGCAGAACAGTACTGAGAGGGTCCGCCCGAATGAATGCATGAGCACACACAAGTCTGAAGTTCCCTTTTTACAACCTCTGAGAAAGATGCAAACATCGATTCATAGGTCATGATAGTTTATAATGGAGGAAACCATCTTGTCCATGAGAGTCTCAGCTTTCAATAGAGTGGTTCTAATAGTTTATAATGGAGGAAACCATCGTGTTCTTTAGAGAGTCTCAGCTTTCAATAGAGTGGTTCTAATAGTTTATAATGGAGGAAACTATCGTGTTCTTTAGAGAGTCTCAGCTTTCAATAGAGTGGTTCTAATAGTTTATAATGAAGGAAACTATCGTGTTCTTTAGAGAGACTCAGCTTTCAATAGAGTGGTTCTAATAGTTTATAATGGAGGAAACTATCGTGTTCTTTAGAGAGTCTCAGCTTTCAATAGAGTGGTTCTAATAGTTTATAATGGAGGAAACTATCGTGTTCATTAGAGAGTCTCAGCTTTCAATATTGTGGTTATAATAGTTGATAGGTGTTTTTGCGAGAAGACCAATTTGCAACCCATAACGGGACCTCAGTTTGAAGGCTGGGGTGTCAAAGCCTCAGTAATGCTATGTGATCTATGTGCAAATTCACTGAGTCCAATATTTTATCTAATACATACCCACACACTCATCATGGTGTATATCTGCTGTTGTGTCTCTTCCTGGAGGTTGCTGTCTGCTCAAACCACCGGTTAAGGTGTGAAGTTCTCCCTACACATGTAACACTACGTTCTCAGACCCAACAGACTGATAAACTAAAGCAGCTGTTTAACAGGATATACAACATAATATACTGTCTGTTGTACTGTGTGCAGATACATAAAGTACCAAAGTATATTTTAAGGTAGTAATTAGAATTAGCCTTTATATGGAGCAGTCTGAGGAGATTTATGCTAATGTAGATTTTGCCAGAATAACAACTTATCCCTCAACGTAGCCAAGACTAAGGAGATGATTGTGGACTACAGGACAAGGAAGACTGAACACGCCCCCATTCTCATCGATGGGGCTGTAGTGGAGCAGGTTGAGAGCTTCAAGTTCCTCGGTGTCCACATCAACAACAAACTAGAATGGTCCAAACACACCAAGACAGTCGTGAAGAGGGCACAAAGCCTATTCCCCCCCAAGGAAACTAAACAGATCTGGCATGGGTCCTGAGATCCTCAAAAGGTTCTACAGCTGCAACATCGAGAGCATCCTGACTGGTTGCATCACTGCCTGGTACGGCAATTGCAAGGCCTCTGACCGCAAGGCACTTCAGAGGGTAGTACGTACGGGCCAGGACATCACTGTGGTTAAGCTGCCTGCCTTCCAGGACCTCTACACCAGGTGGTGTCAGAGGAAGGCCCTAAAAATTGTTAAAGTCCCCAGCCACCCCAGTCATTGACTGTTCTCTCTACTACTGCTTGGCAAACGGTACCAGAGTACCAAGTCTAGGACAAAAAGGCTTCTCAACAGTTTTTACCCCCAAGCCATAAGATTCCTGAACAGGTAATCAAATGGCTACCCGGACTATTTGCATTGTGTGCCCCCCAAACTCTCTTTTTACGCTGCTGCTACTCTCTGTGTATCACATATGCATAGTCACTTGTACTATACATTCATGTACATACTACCTCAATTGGGCTGACCAACCAGTGCTCCCGCACATTGGCTAACCGGGCTATCTGCATTGTGTTCCGCCGCCCACCAATCCTGACAACCCCTCTTTTACGCTACTGCTACTCTCTGTTCATCATATAGTCACTTTAACCATATCTACATGTACATACTACCTCAATCAGCCTGACTAACCAGTGTCTGAATGTAGCCTCGCTACTTTTATAGCCTCGCTACTGTATATAGTCTGTCTTTTTACTGTTGTTTTATTTCTTTACTTACCTATTGTTCACCAAACACCTTTTTTGCGCTATTGGTTAAGTAAGCATTTCACAACGGTTGTATTTGGCGCACGTGACAAATACACTTTGATTTGATTTGAGGAAAAGCTGTGGACAGGATACTGTGAACTGGAGCATAAACAACCTGAATCTCAGAACACTGGTAAATACATCGTAGTCATGGAGACACACACATGGAAATCTAAACCAATAGTTATTATTCTTGCAATGCCACACAAACAATTTAGCTTATGTTAATGTGATGAGGTTGGCTGATGCCCCATGCTCCAAGGCTTCAAAATAAACTGTAACAAACAGATTGTTAATATTCAAAAGCAGAATACAAATGATCTTCCAAATGAAGGTACCTTACTTCACAAGGAAAACTTTTGAAATGACGTACTTATGGAAATGAATACAACAAATGCTAAATACTACAGCTCCTAAATGAAACGTTGTTCCTTTAAGACGAGAATTTAAATGATCTGAAATGTTTGAGGCTCTGTATTTCAGGATGTAAAGTAACTGCAGAAACGTACATTGTTATGTTCATAAAGTCCTATGTAACTCGCCACTGTGTATTTCCAACCTGGTCTCAGAGCATTTCGTATTATACGGTACGTAAATCTGAGACACCCATTTAGTATGATATGTTACTTTTCATATGGTATGTATCAGTTTGTGGATGCCCATCATCCAATGTGTATGATATGTTATGAATTACAATGTGTATGATATGTTAAGAATTACAATGTGTAAATATGTTATGAACTACAATTTACATGATATGTTACGAATTTGTTAAACATATGATGTGTTCTGAATTCTACTAACATTAGCTAGCTGACTAACATTAGGAAGGTGAGGGGTTAACTGTCACTGGCCACTATATTTCCTGTTCATGTGTGAAGCTGTATCTTTAACAACAAGTCCCCCTCAACAGGAAGAGAGATGTGGTGAGAAAACACCACTTTAAATACAGCTATTCTTCCTCCGTTTACAGTTGAAACAACAGAGATGCTTCATCATAGATTATATGAGGCAAATTATATTTTACACTCAAATCAAATTTAGACAGTCATTGATGGTGATGGGAGACAAAGTGAAATGTTGTATTAAAGGGTTACTTCAGGATTTTGGCCATTTATCTACTTCCCCAGAGACAGATGAGTTTATGGGTGACATTTTTATGGCTGTATCCAGTATGAAGGAAGTTATCTGAATGTTTTTAACCCTGTAGGTACTGGTATTAACCATGATAGCTGACTGTTTTTAACCCGAATCCAGGTGGTGAGTCACATATAGTCAATATAATATGTAACAGCCTCAAGATAATTCAGAAGTTTCCGTAACTCCCCCTTTCATCTTTCTGCTGATTTGGACCCTCTGTTTACTCCCAAATATACATCAACATGTTCAGGAGGTCCAGGACTACAAACATGGGTCATTATAATGTCCAGACAATAGATGTGAGACTACAAACTGTTCCAAGTGGATATTGAGGATGGGTAGTCTTAACCAGTGAGGATGAGATGACAACAGAAACCATCAAGGCTCTCCTCTACATTTACATTTGAGTCATTTAGCAGATGCTCTTATCCAGAGAGACGTACAGGACCAATTCGGGTGCCTTGCTCAAGAGCACATCGACAGATTTTTTTATGTAGTCGGCTCGCATTTTAAAGAAGCAGCAAACTTTCGCTTACTGGCCCAACGATCTTAACTTCTAGGCTACCTGCCGCCCTCTCTCTTAATGAACCTGATTGTTCAAGGAGATTTTGAGTGACAGCTTGTTGAACGACTTAAAATAACCACATAATTTCCCTCTTTTGGGACCCATATAGGGGAACAACTGTCAAATATGAGCATCTGATATTGTGCTTATATGTAACTTGACAACAAATATTGACTGTCAAAGATTTTTAAGTAGCATCCTTTGATACCCTTTGATATCTCTATTACACTCATTGATTGGTGATACAGTCACCTCCTTCCTATACAGTGTATGTAATGGTGGTTTGGTACTGTTGAGAATGTCATCACCAGGCCTAAATTGGAGCATGTAAATATCTGTAGAATATATTTGAATTGAGAAATATTTGAATGCACAAAGTCAAATGTACTAAGTTCAAGTTGTATCTGATGATGTGTGAAACATAACTACTGGTCCACAGGAAGCTACAATGTCGCGACTCCTTCCGAAGTTGGTTCCCCTTCCTGTTCGGGTGGCGCTCAGCGGTCGTCGTCACCGTCCTACTAGAAGTTGGCTCCTCTTCCTGTTCGGGTGGCGCTCGGCGGTCGTCGTCACCGTCCTACTAGAAGTGGGCTCCTCTTCCTGTTCGGGTGGCGCTCGGCGGTCGTCGTCACCGGCCTACTAGCCGCCACTGACTTTTCCCTCCCCCTCCTTATTTGTTTATTGGTTACACCTGTTTTTAGTTAGGGTGATTAGTAGGGCTTTATTACCCAGCAGGCCCGCCTGTTGGGTGTGCGGGATTGTTTTGTGTACTGTTTGTACATGCGTGTATGTCACGGTTCGTGGTAGTTGTATTTTTCGGAACTATTTTGTTCCCCTTGTGTGTTGGGGCATTCGGTTGGAGTGTGCATGCATGTGTACGTGTACATATGTGTGCGTGCTTGTGCGTGCATGTGTGTGTGAGGGTGTGTGTGTGGGTTTGAGACAGAGAGACTGTGTGTGTGTGTGTGAAAGAGAGAGAGAGAGAGAGAGAATGAATGAGGAAATTGTGTGCACTGTAGGCTACTGTATGTGTTACAGTATGTAGTCATGGTGATGTCAAACCACTTTTTCACAAATGCAGTTGAGTTTCCTGTCACATGACAAGTCATTCCATGCATCTAGAGAACTCTGTTCATTACGTATCTCAACACAGACCGCCTTACCATATTCTGGTTTGCCAGCACAATTATCAGCCTGATGTGGTGTAGACCGGTACCTACAGGGTTAAAAACAGTCAGATATCATGGTTAATACCAGTACCTACAGGGTTAATAACAGTCAGATATCATGGTTAATACCAGTACCTACAGGGTTAACAACAGTCAGATATCATGGTTAATACCAGTACCTACAGGGTTAATAACAGTCAGATATCATGGTTAATACCAGTACCTGCCATATGAGTTATGTTATACTCACAGACATCATTCAAACAGTTTTAGAAACTTCAGAGTGTTTTCTATCCAAATCTACTAATAATATGAATTTCCTACCTTCTGGGCCTGAGTAGCAGGCAGTTTACTCTGGGCACGGTTTTCATCCGAACGTGAAAATACTGCCCCCTAGCCCAAAGAGGTTATGGAGAAGTTTATCTTTAATCCTATGCACAACACTTGTATCTTTCATCAACGTTTATGATGAGTATTTCTGTAAATTGACGTGGCTCTCTGCAAAACATTACTGAACATAACGCGCCAATGTAAACTGAGATGTTTTTATATAAATATGAACTTCATCGAACAAAGCATACATGTAATGTGTAACATGAAGTCCTATGAGTGCCATCTGATGAAGATCATCAAAGGTTAGTGATACATTTTATCTCTATTTCTGCTTTTTGTGACTCCTCTCTTTGGCTGGAAAATGGCTGTATGTTTTTTTTGTGACTAGGCACTGACCTAACATAATCACTTGGTGTGCCGTAAAGCCTTTTTGAAAAAACGATGGCTAGATTATCAAGAAGTTAAGCTTTAATGTGGTGTATTGCACTTGTGAATGTATTAAAGTTAAATATTTCACCCCCAAAAAGTTGCATTTCGCCATTTCACCAGATATTGTCGAGAGGTTCCGCTACAGGTTTAAATAATGTTTCTGGATGATTAAAAAAATAACAAATAACCAGAACTGGGCTTAAAACATATTTGAAATGTGTCAAATCTTTTGAGCTTTTGGGACAATTATATTGGTTCCATTAAGCCAGGCTCAACCAAGCAAAGCTAAAGTATTTGGGTTGTATTCATTGGGCACAAAATGGAAGAAAGCAAACTGAAACAGGGAAGGATGAACTGTCTAATAAAACATTTTTTAATTTGCCGTTGTAAAACATTTTTACTCTGGTGTGCACCTAATGAACGTGGTCCAGGTCTGCTAAAAACCACCATCCACTGACGGACGGTCGGAAGGACAGACGGACATACAGGAAGCTGTTATTAAAGGAAGTTAGTGATAGGGTTAAATAACAATGCATGCTGAAATCAACTGAAGTTGCAATACAAAATGTGCCCAAGCAATAACTTCCCTAAACTCTGTGTCCCAAATGGAACCCTATTTCCTACATAGTGATGAACCCCGATCAAAAGTAGTGTACTACACAGAGAATATGGTGCCATTTGAGATATACTATTAATGTCATTATTCATATTCTATGTAGGCCTTATGTACTGCATCAGTACTAAAAACACAGGACACGTTTTATCCATGGATAAAAGGTCACCACAAGTACAACAGGACATTTATAAAGAAAATTGCTTTATTTTAAACATCAATAACATCATATTATTTAATCATAAAACATTTATCATCTGTTCAGTATCTGAATTGGTTCAAATTAGGTGAAGGTTAGGGTCAAGGTAAGGGTCAATTTTAGGTTTTGTCTATAATCTGTGTGTCAATGTGATGCTGGTCAGAAAAGTCCCTCATGTTGGGTATAATACCTTCTTTATTAAGTGTTTGTCTCCCCCTACTGGCTGTTTTCTACAAGCTCAGTTTCTTCCTTCTATTAATGTGACCTTGACCCATAGAGATAGAAAGACGATTCATCTTAAAATCTGTTCAATTATAGTGTCTTTGACAATGTGTGCAGCACCACTGAGGCTACAACCCATAGGAAAACCCACCCAGTTAACTACCTTGACTACTTTAAAATGTTGGAAGAATGGTGGAAGCCGTCAATGGCGCTGCAAGTGCCTTACTCTCCAATTTCTAGTTTAACATTTGGTATTCTACCAAATCAAAGCAGTCTTCAGACCATCATTAACATATATTATAGAGTTCCTTAAACAGCAGTGCAGACAAAGTACCTACAAAAGGTCTTTCTCACTCTGGATATGAAAATTGACAGTCCCACTACTCTCCTTGGCCTGATAACCAGTAAGGTACCACCACACAGTTCTGACCTCTGCCACCATTAGAATCTCCACTCTACCAATACCTGCATTAAAGTTAGACTGTTAGACTGACCACTCTCTCAGAACCTACAGTATGAACTACACTTAGTCACACTGACCTCTCTCTCAGAACCTACAGTATGAACAACAAGGAGTTAGATTGACCTCTCTCTCAGAACCTAGAGTATGAGCAACACGGAGTTAGATTGACCTCTCTCTCAGAACCTAGAGTATGAACAACACGGAGTTAGATTGACCTCTCTCTCAGAACCTAGAGTATGAGCAACACGGAGTTAGATTGACCTCTCTCTCAGAACCTAGAGTATGAACAACAAGGAGTTAGATTGACCTCTCTCTCAGAACCTAGAGTATGAGCAACACGGAGTTAGATTGACCTCTCTCTCAGAACCTAGAGTTTGAGCAACACGGAGTTAGACTGACCTCTCTCTCAGAACCTAGAGTATGTACAACACGGAGTTAGATTGACCTCTCTCTCAGAACCTAGAGTATGTACAACACGGAGTTAGATTGACCTCTCTCTCAGAACCTAGAGTATGTACAACAAAGAAAATCAGTCCAACTACTTAAACTGTGGTCAATCTTATTATAGCAGTAGTCTCTTACCTTGGGGTGGTCAATCTTATTATAGCAGTAGTCTCTTACCTTGGGGTGGTCAATCTTATTATAGCAGTAGTCTCTTACCTTGGGGTGGTCAATCTTATTATAGCAGTAGTCTCTTACCTTGGGGTGGTTCATCTTATTATAGCAGTAGTCTCTTACCTTGGGGTGGTCAATCTTATTATAGCAGTAGTCTCTTACCTTGGGGTGGTCAATCTTATTATAGCAGTAGTCTCTTACCTTGGGGTGGTCAATCTTATTATAGCAGTAGTCTCTTACCTTGGGGTGGTCAATCTTATTATAGCAGTAGTCTCTTACCTTGGGGTGGTCAATCTTATTATAGCAGTAGTCTCTTACCTTGGGGTGGTCAATCTTATTATAGCAGTAGTCTCTTACCTTGGGGTGGTTCATCTTATTATAGCAGTAGTCTCTTACCTTGGGGTGGTCAATCTTATTATAGCAGTAGTCTCTTACCTTGGGGTGGTCAATCTTATTATAGCAGTAGTCTCTTACCTTGGGGTGGTCAATCTTATTATAGCAGTAGTCTCTTACCTTGGGGTGGTCAGTGTTATTAGAGCAGTAGTCTCTTACCTTGGGGTGGTCAATCTTATTATAGCAGTAGTCTCTTACCTTGGGGTGGTCAATCTTATTATAGCAGTAGTCTCTTACCTTGGGGTGGTCAATCTTATTATAGCAGTAGTATCTTACCTTGGGGTGGTCAGTGTTATGAGAGCAGTAGTCTCTTACCTTGGGGTGGTCAGTGTTATTATAGAGCAGTAGTCTCTTACCTTGGGGTGGTCAATCTTATTATAGCAGTGGTCTCTTACCTTGGGGTTGTCAGTGTTATTATAGAGCAGTAGTCTCTTACCTTGGGGTTGTCAGTGTTATTATAGAGCAGTAGTCTCTTACCTTGGGGTGGTCAATCTTATTATAGCAGTGGTCTCTTACCTTGGGGTTGTCAGTGTTATTATAGAGCAGTAGTCTCTTACCTTGGGGTTGTCAGTGTTATTATAGAGCAGTAGTCTCTTACCTTGGGGTGGTCAATCTTATTATAGCAGTGGTCTCTTACCTTGGGGTTGTCAGTGTTATTATAGAGCAGTAGTCTCTTACCTTGGGGTGGTCAATCTTATTATAGCAGTGGTCTCTTACCTTGGGGTTGTCAGTGTTATTATAGAGCAGTAGTCTCTTACCTTGGGGTGGTCAATCTTATTATAGCAGTGGTCTCTTACCTTGGGGTGGTCAATCTTATTATAGCAGTGGTCTCTTACCTTGGGGTGGTCAATCTTATTATAGCAGTGGTCTCTTACCTTGGGGTGGTCAATCTTATTATAGCAGTGGTCTCTTACCTTGGGGTGGTCAATCTTATTATAGCAGTGGTCTCTTACCTTGGGGTGGTCAATCTTATTATAGCAGTGGTCTCTTACCTTGGGGTGGTCAGTGTTATAATAGAGCAGTAGTCTCTTACCTTGGGGTGGTCAGTGTTATTATAGAGCAGTAGTCTCTTACCTTGGGGTGGTCAGTGTTATTATAGAGCAGTAGTCTCTTACCTTGGGGTGGTCAGTGTTATTATAGAGCAGTAGTCTCTTACCTTGGGGTGGTCAGTGTTATTATAGAGCAGTAGTCTCTTACATTGAGGTGGTCAGTGATATTATAGAGTAGTAGTCTCTTACCTTGGGGTGGTCAGTGTTATTATAGAGTAGTAGTCTCTTACCTTGGGGTGGTCAGTGTTATTATAGATCAGTAGTCTCTTACATTGAGGTGGTCAGTGTTATTATAAAGCAGTAGTCTCTTACCTTGGGGTGGTCAGTGTTATTATAGAGCAGTAGTCTCTTACCTTGGGGTGGTCAGTGTTATTATAGAGCAGTAGTCTCTTACCTTGGGGTGGTCAGTGTTATTACAGCAGTAGTCTCTTACCTTGGGGTGGTCAGTGTTATTATAGAGCAGTAGTCTCTTACCTTTTTAGTATGTTATGTGAATGTGTGTGTGTTACCAGGGTGCTGGTCTCCTGGTCTATTATTAGGAGCAGTGTCTGCTGTCTCTTCTCTCTTGGTGCTGGTCTCCTGGTCCATCATTAGGAGCAGTGTCTGCTGTCTCTTCTCTCTTGGTGCTGGTCTCCTGGTCCATCATTAGGAGCAGTGTCTGCCGTCTCTTCTCTCTTGGTGCTAGTCTCCTGGTCCATCATTAGGAGCAGTGTCTGCTGCCTCTTCTCTCTTTGTGCTGGTCTCCTGGTCCATTATTAGGAGCAGTGTCTGCTGTCTCTTCTCTCTTGGTGCTGGTCTCCTGGTCCATTATTAGGAGCAGTGTCTGCTGTCTCTTCTCTCTTGGTGCTGGTCTCCTGGTCCATCATTAGGAGCAGTGTCTACTGTCTCTTCTCTCTTGGTGCTGGTCTCCTGGTCCATTATTAGGAGCAGTGTCTGCTGTCTCTTCTCTCTTGGTGCTGGTCTCCTGGTCCATTATTAGGAGCAGTGTCTGCTGTCTCTTCTCTCTTGGTGCTGGTCTCCTGGTCCATCATTAGGAGCAGTGTCCTCTGTCTCTTCTCTCTTGGTGCTGGTCTCCTGGTCCATTATTAGGAGCAGTGTCTGCTGTCTCTTCTCTCTTTGTGCTGGTGTCCTGGTCCATCATTAGGAGCAGTGTCTGCTGTTTCTTCTCTCTTGGTGCTGGTCTCCTGGTCCATCATTAGGAGCAGTGTCTGCTGTCTCTTCTCTCTTGGTGCTGGTCTCCTGGTCCATCATTAGGAGCAGTGTCTGCTGTCTCTTCTCTCTTAGTGCTGGTCTCCTGGTCCATCATTAGGAGCAGTGTCTGCTGTCTCTTCTCTCTTGGTGCTGGTCTCCTGGTCCATCATTAGGAGCAGTGTCTGCTGTCTCTTCTCTCTTGGTGCTGGTCTCCTGGTTCATCATTAGGAGCAGTGTCTGCTGTCTCTTCTCTCTTGGTGCTGGTCTCATCGTCTCTCAGGGTGTCTGCACTGACGTAGATATATTAACAATCCTCTCCTTCATCTCACTTCTGTCCAAGTTGACATTCTTGTTCATATCTGGCTAAGGATAGATGGCCTTTGACAACTTTAACAATGTCTGAGTCTTTTTTTCTATGTAGGTCTACTATACATTAAGTCTCTGCTTCTGGAATGTGCTCCTGAGTGGTGCTGCGGTCTAGGGCACTGCATGTAAGTGCTGGAGGTGTCCCTACTGACCCTGGTTCAAATCCAGGCTGTATCACAACACTCTGTAATTGGGAGTCCCATAGGGTGGTGCACAATTGTCCCAGTGTCGTCCCGGTTAGGATTTGGCTGAGGTAGGCGGTCATTGTAAATAAGAATTTGTTCTTAATTGACTGGCCTAGTTAACAAAATAAAACATAGAATTATGTTACATTAAGTCTCTGCTTCTAGTTATATCTGTCATCTGTGCGTCTCTGTCTGTATGACTGCTGTAGGTGTTAACTCAACAAAATGACACGGGTAGTTGTGGCTATGCTAATATAACACGTTTGCATACTTGTGTGTGTACTTGTGTGCATGAGAGAGATTTGTTACAGTGGTTATTGTTAAACCATTTTCTGCAGAACAATATAAACCATTTCATGTCTCTACATGTTCATCTTGTCCAGAGTATTTCTCAACACAGTCCTCCTGCCCAGGGAATGGGACTTGCTATTTGTGATGATGGACAGGACACTATCATACCAGATATATAAGATATAGATCATAGAGGGGAAGTGGAGAACAAAGACTAGATGTTAACACATATTAAATATCATATGTAACAGTCCCAAGATAATTCAGAGAGTTTCCAGAACTCCTCCTTCCTTTCACCTTTCTGCTGATTTGGACCCTCTGTTTACTCCCAAATATACATCAACATGTTCAGGAGGTCCAGAACTACAAACATGGGTCATTATAATGTCCATACAATAGATTTTAGACTACAAACTGCTCCAAACTGGATATTGAGGATGGGTAGGCTTCACCAGTGAGGAGGAGATGACAACAGAAACGGACGCAGCTCTGTTCTCTCTAAATGAACCTGATTGGTCGAGGAGTTCGTTGAACCACTGAAAATAACAACTTAACTCCCCTCTTTTGTGACCCATATTGCAGAGTCTGATGTACTATCTTCATGTTGACTCTGGTAAACAGGAAGCTACAATGTCAGGAAACAAGTAGGACTTTTATTAATATACTAATACAAATAAATACAACATTTGTGTGCCTGAGTTTGAGACAAAGAGAGAGAGAGACAGAGACAGAGGAGGAAGTTCTGTGCACTGAAGGCTACTGTATGTGTTACAGCATGTTGTCATGGTGATGTTAAACCACTTTCTCACAAATCCAGTTGAGTTTGCTGTCACATGACATGTCATTCCATGCCTTTAGAGGACTCTGGTCTTTGTGTATCTCAGCACAGTCCTCGTCCCCATTAGGGCCTGCATTATCAGGCTGTTTGGAATACCAGTACCTAAAGGGTTAAAAACCGTCAGATATCATGGTTAATACCAGTAGCTACAGGGTTAAAAACAGTCAGACATCACAGTTACAACATCATAATACTAAATAATATGTTGACATCTTATAGTTAACTGCGTTGACTGCTATCATCAATATCAGTAACCTGCATAGAAACATGTTGAATGGAGCCTCATTAATAGATTAGTTATCATCTCTCACCTTGTGGTCAGTGGGGTGCCGTCCACCCATTTCCAGGTCCCCTCCTTAACAGAGTCAGTCAGACCAATCCAGACTCTCTTCTTGAGGTTGAAGAGAAATGTCTGTTGTTGAGAAAGATAAATTAGCAGATGTATATGTTTGATCATATCTACCCGCTGCACACCCATTCCCTCTCCCATTCCCTCTCCCATTCCCTCTCCCTCTCACCTGTTCCTTATCACTGTTTATCATCACCAGGTCTGCTCCTCTCTCCAGACAGTCCTTTCTGCTCTCCTTCCAGGTTTTAGACTCAGTAGACAGGAAGTACCAACTGGATTCAAACTTCTGCCAGCCTTCAGGACAGGTTTGAATATTGATGACATACGCATTTCCTTCAATTTATCACACTGGACACTTATTGAAAGAACACAGACTGATGATTAGTTGTGTGGTATTAATGATAATTTATTACTGAAGGTTTACTCACTGAGATTGGTAAGCCTCCCGCTAAGAAAATTTCTCTCAGTCTGTAGCTGGTCTCTCTCTTTAGTCATGGTGTTGTAAATGGTCTGTAGCTGGTCTCTCTCTTTAGTCATGGTGTTGTAACTGGTCTGTAGCTGGTCTCTCTTTTTAGTCAGGGTGCTGTAACTATTCTGTATCTGGTCTCTCTCTTTAGTCAGGTTGTTGTAGCTGGTCAGTAGCTGTTTGATCTCTGCAGATGCGTTGGTTTTATAGGCTAAGAAGCTCTTAGAGATCCCACCATCTGTTATAACAACAACAAAGTGTATCAATAAAATAGATAATCTGGTGAATTGTACGTGAATGCTGGTGAATTGTAGGAAGTATAACTTCAGACTTACAATAGACAGACAGGCCTATGATCCCAGCCAGTAGGAGAACACACAGCAGCCCCAGACACACTGCAGCAACTCTGAAGGATCTCTTCCCTGAGCTATCAGGCTCTGTGGACACAGGTACTGTACATAGCATCAATTAGACACAATAATACTTTTAAAGTGATGTTTTCTCACCCCATCTCTCTTCCTGTTGAGGGGGACTTGTGGTTGTTAAAGATACAACTTCTCACATTAACAGGAAATATAGTGGCCAGTTACAGTTAACCCCTAGCCTTGCTAACGGTATCCAGCTGGCTAATAGTTGTAGAATTCATATGTTTAAGACATTCGTAACATATACAAATTGTAATTCGTAACACGTCATACAAAATGTAAATCGTAACATCATAGAAATATTCATTTGTAACATACAAAATGGATCATGGTGTCACATCCTGACCTTAGAGAACCTTTTACTGTCTCTATTTGGTTTGGTCAGGGTGTGATTAGGGGTGGGCATTCCATGTTTTTGTTTTGTATTTCTATGTTTTGGCCGGGTATGGTTCTCAATCAGGGACAGCTGTCTATCGTTGTCTCTGATTGGGAACCATACTTAAATAGCCCTTTTCCCTCCTTTCCTTGTGGGAAGTTAACTTTGTTTGTGGCACATAGCTTCACGGTTGTTTTGTATTGATTATTGTTTTTGTCGGCGTCATCCTAAATAAAAGGAATATGTACGATCACCATGCTGCGCTTTGGTCCTCTTCATTCCACGGCCGTGACACATGGACATCCACAAATTGATACATATCATATGAAACATATTACACTAAATGGAGTGACTCGGATTTATGTACATAATAATAAAAAATGCAATGAGACCAGATGGAAATACACAGTGGAGATTTGCATTGGACTTTTTGAACATGAAATTAAATGTTTCTGCAGTTACTTTACATCCTGAAATACAGAGACTCGAACATTTCAGAACATTTAACCTCTAGTCTTAAAGGAACAACCTTCCTTTATGAGATGTAGCATTTAATGTATCCTTTTCCACAAGTATATCAATTCCAAAGCTTTCCCTTGTGAAGTAAGACCTATATTTGGAAGACACATTGTATTCCGTTTTTGAATATGTAATAATCTGTTTGTTACAGTTTATTTTACTCAGTTGACTTTTGAAGTATTGGAGCATGGGGCATCGGCCAACCGCATCACATTAACATAGGCACAATTGTTTATGCGGCAAGTGGAAGGAGAATAACCATTAGTTTAAACTTCCATGTGTGTCTCCATGACTACGATGTATTTACCAGTGTTCTGAGATTCAGGTTGTTTATCTGTGCTCCTGTTCACAGTATCCTGTCCACAGATCTCCCTGTCCACATTAGCATAAATATCCTCCATATAAAGGCTAATTCTAATTGACCCCTTAAAATATACTTTGGTACTTTATGGATCTACACACAGTACAATGGACAGTATATTCTGTGATATACTGTATCCTGTTAAACAGCTGCTTTAGTTTAACAGTCTGCTGTGTCTGAAAACGTACAGTGTTATAGGTGTAGGGAGGACTTCACACCTGAGAACATACAGTGGTTTGAGAAGACAACAACCTCCAGAAAGAGACACAACAGCAGATAGACACCATGATGAGTGTGTGGGTATGTAGCAGACAGGTCCACTGGTGCTTGGTGCATTGTGTTGCCGTTGGTAACCTACACGTTGTCCCTTGAACAGTGAAGGTTGTGAGTCATTCTCACCTTCTATTAGCATTGATTTTGTGTGAGTGAGTTTCCTCTAAGTAATGTTCTGCCATCTGTGTGGGTCCAGGTAACACTGTTTAATGTATTTAATCACATTTAATCAGGAAGCTGGTAGACCTTGTTAAAACTTCTTATTGCTGCAGGGGCAGTATTGAGTAGCTTGGATGAAAAGGTGCCCAGAGGTGCCCAGAGTGAACTGCCAGCTCCTCAGTCCCAGTTGCTAATATATGCATATTATTATATTATATTATATTATATATTATAGTATATTATATTATAGTTTTGGATAGAAAACACTCTGAAGTTTCTAAAACTGTTTGAATGACGTCTGTGAGTATAACAGAACTCATATGGCAGGCAAAAACCCAGGAACAAAATCCAACCAGAAAGTGGCAAATCTAAGGTTTGTAGGTTTTCAACTCATCACCTATTGAATACACAGTGGGATATGGGTCAGTTTGCACTTCCTACGGCTTCCACTCGATGTCAACAGTCTGTAGAACCTGATGCTTCTACTGTGAAGTGGGGCCGAAGGAGACTGGAATGAGTAAGGTCTATCATGAGCTGACCATGCTCTGACCATGCGCGTTCACATGAGAGGGAGCTCTGTTCCATTGCACTTCTGAAGACAATGGAATTCTCTGGTTGGAACATTATTGAAGATTTATGTTAAAAACATAAAGATTGATTCAATACATCGTTTGACATGTTTCTACTGACCGTTACGGAACTTTTTGACATTTCGTCTGCTTTAGTGAACGCGCTTCCTGACTTTGGATTTGTTACCAAACACGCTAACAAAAATAGCTATTTGGACGTAACGAACAAAACAAACATGTCTTGTGGAAGTGGGAGTCCTGGGAGTGCATTCCGACGAAGATCAGCAAAGGTAAGTGAAGATTTATAATGCTATTTATGAGTTTTGTTGACTGCACAATTTGACAGGTAACTGTATGGCTTCCTTTTGTGGCTGAACGCTGTTCTCAGATTATTGAATATTGTGCTTTTGCCGTAAAGCTTTTTGAAATCTGACACAGCGGTTGCATTAAGAAGAAGAGTATCTTTAATTCTGTGTAAAACATGTATCTTTCATCAAAGTTTATGATGAGTATTTCTGTTATTTGATGTGGCTCTCAGCAATTTCTCCAGATATTTTGGAGGCGTTTCTGAATATGGCGCCAATGTAAACTGAGATTTATGGATATAAATATGAACTTTATCGAACAAAACATATAAGTATTGTTTAACATGAAATCCTATGAGTGTCATCTGATGAAGATCATCAAAGGTTAGTGATTCATTTTATCTCTATTTCTGCATTTTGTGACTCCTGTTGTTGGCTGGAAAAATGGCTGTGTTTTTCTGTGATTTTGCGGTGACCTAATATAATCGTGTGGTGCTTTCGTTGTAAAGCCTTTTTGAAATCGGACACTGTGGTGGGATTAACAAGAAGTGTATCTTTAAAATGGTGTGAAATACTTGGATGCTTGAGGAATTTTAATTATGAGATTTCTGTTGTTTGAATTTGGCGCCCTGCACTTTCACTGGCTGTTGTCATATTGATCCCGTTAACGGGATTGCAGCCATAAGAAGTTTTAAAGAACATTGTTCCTTAATTTATTAATCTGTGCTTTGTTATTCTTATTATTAATGTGATGAGCACAGGTGGGGTGGCAGCGTAGCCTAGTGGTTAGAGCATTGGATTAGTAACCGGAAAGGTTGCAAGATCAAATCCCTGAACCGACAAGGTACAAAATCTGTCGTTCTGCCCCTGAACAAGGCAGTTACACCATCATTGAAAATAAGAATTTGTTTTTAACTGACTTGCCTAGTTACATAAAGGTAAAATAAAATAAAAAAAATAGGTTAATAATTGGGCCCACTTTTTTGGCGAAAATCACATGACATTTTTCCAATAAAACTAATGAAGAATAATTTTAGAGATTACAGTATGTCTACATACTCTCCTCTAAATCTAAAAAGAACGATTATTTGTCTTATTTTTTCTCTCTTCCTCATTCTATTAATTTTCTTCTTTCTCCTCTGTCTCTGACACTAAGGCTCTATCTCAATTAATATCTCCTCTCCACCTATCTCCTCACCTCCTCATATCTACTCCTATCTCCTCTCTCCCCTCCTTCGATCTCCTCTCCTCCTATTTCCTCTCTTCCGTATCACTGTATCCAACGATCAGCATAGTAATTACTACCAGATAGCTAATGTTAGTAGAATTCATATGGTTAGGACGTACGTAACATATTGTATGTTTTTGCAAATTTGTAACATATCATACACATTATCATTTGTAACATATCATACAACATGGTTGATGGGCATCCACAAATTGATACATACCATATGAAAGGTAATATATCATATTAAAATGGAGTGTCTCTGATTTACGTACAGAATAATACTAAATGTTTTGAGACTAGGTTGGAAATACACAGTGGCGAGTTACAGGACATACTGAAGGACTTTATCAGCATAGTAATTACTAGACTACCAGAAAAACAACGAGAGAGAGAGTTTCCAATCACGTTCCTAAAAATGTATGTTTTGATTCATGGATGTCATTCCATGAGAACTGTAGATGCATTATAGAAGCCACGTACTATATGCATTTGAAAATGTAATGGAAAGAGAGAGAGAAAAAACATGTGTTGATAATGGTATGCTCATCTTAGACAGTGTCTTTAAGCTGTAAAAACATAGGACTATGTCTATATTTGAGGAGGATATTTGTATTACAGTGTCTGACTGTCTGGATTTCTGTGTTGTTTAGGTACTGGCAATCTCACCTGTTTAGTGTGTAGTGTGTGTGTGTGTGTGTGTATGTGTGTGTGTGTGTGTGTTCATGCCATCTTACCTGAAGCAACAACTCCATCTCTTGGACTGGGCTTGAAGGCTCTTACGTTGGCATATATTTGGCCATCAATGTCTGTGTTCTTCATGGTATCAGGCTCATCGTCTTCAAATCCGTCTGGGATTTCATAGACTCCCTCTGACATCTTAACACACTTGTGATCAAATACAGTAACTTCTACTTCTAACCTGAACTCTAATATGCATCTATAGCTGTGTCGTCTTCCTGCACTGTCCTGCGTCTGTGTGATTTATGGTAGTGAAACTCTTTATCAGTCTACCACAGTGGATGATAAATTGTGAAATCGACACAACACTGGCCAACACGTGACTTGCACCAACCTTAGTTTGATAATAAACTACACTGTATGACTATATATTATGCTATATGGTGTATGTGTGAATTCAAAGGATCACAATTTTGGATCTGCTGAAGTAAATTGGGTTCCTGTTAATTGACATATACACTGTACACTACATATATCCTAACTGAGTTTACAGCACTCATAGCCTTCAAATGGAGACCACATTATGGCTCTCACTCTGTGACCAGTGTTGTAGGGGGAAGTTGCCCCTAGACGCTGATATTAGGTCTGTTTCAAATTTCCACCACAAATGGTTAAGGTTAAGATTGGGGGAGGGAAACCTGATCCTAGATCTGTACCTAGGGGAAACTTCCCCCTGTGTTGTGACTGGCCACCAATGACCAATGGGGTCTTTGTTCTATCTATGCTGACTCTGAAGAATTACCCAGAATTAAAAAGCAGAAGTTCTGACAATATCTCCAGAGTTTCAGTTTTAAGGGAAATGAAAGAAGAATAAATAGCCTCCACATGATTTATTATAAAAAGTTGATATTTCCACCCATAACATATTGGTTACATCTAATGACACAACTCTCTCTGCACTGATTCCAATGTTCCACATGACATCTACCTACATTAACTATTATACAACTCTACAGCTCTACTCTATTCCACAGGAGGAGAGAAAGCATCACACAGACCCTTAGATACAGGGACAGAGTCAAAGGTGGCCCTCTGGTGGATGTAGTACTAACTACAGGTACAGCTGTAGTGATGGTGACAGAGACCTGGGTGGATGTAGTACTAACTACAGGTACAGCTGTAGTGTTGGTGACAGAGACCTGGGTGGATGTAGTACTAACTACAGGTACAGCTGTAGTGTTGGTGACCTGGGTCTGGTTTCCCAAAATAATATTAAGGCTAAGTTAATCTTAGAACATTAGGATCCTATGGTAATAACGATGGACTTAGCCGGTATTAGATAGATATTGGGAATCTGGGCCCTGGGATGTAGAGCCACCACCACCACAGAGAGACACACACCCCACATCTACCTTTTTTGATCAGCAGGTGGTGCTGCAAGCCACCCGGGTCACGTTCTCGGCCCTGGGGCCCACCGCCGTAGAAGTGTTGAGGGTCCCGTTTCCCTGGCATAGGGAAAACAGACGATGCCTGTCCAGTTGACACCGTCGGTGAGGTTGGCAGAGTGCTGCTGATAAGGGGCACTGAAGTCGGCCGGGCAGTTGGACAAGGGTGATCTGTCACCTGGAGGGAGGGGAGATGGAGCAGACAGACAGAGAGAGAGACACAGAGAGAGAGACGCAGAGACTGGGACATACAGTGGGGAGAACAAGTATTTGATACACTGCCATTTTGCAGGTTTTCCTACTTACAAAGCATGTAGAGGTCTGTAATTTTTATCATATGTACACTTCAACTGTGAGAGATGGAATCTAAAACAAGAATCCAGAAAATCACATTGTATGATTTTTAAGTAATTAATTAGCATTTTATTGCATGACATAAGTATTTGATCACCTACCAACCAGTAAGAATTCCGGCTCTCACAGACCTGTTAGTTTTTCTTTAAGAAGCCCTCCTGTTCTCCACTCATTACCTGTATTAACTGCACCTGTTTGAACTCGTTACCTGTATAAAAGACACCTGTTAACACACTCAATCAAACAGACTCCAACCTCTCCACAATAGCCAAGACCAGAGAGCTGTGTAAGGACATCAGGGATAAAATTGTAGACCTGCACAATGCTGGGATGGGCTATAGGACAATAGGCAAGCAGCTTGGTGAGAAGGCAACAACTGTTGTCGCAATTATTAGAAAATGGAAGAAGTTCAAGATGGCGGTCAATCACCCTCGGTCTGGGGCTCCATGCAAGATCTCACATCGTGGGGCATCATTGATCATGAGGAAGGTGAGGGATCAGTCCAGAACTACACGGCAGGACCTGGTCAATGACCTGAAGAGAGCTGGGACCACAGTCTCAATGAAAACCATTAGTAACACACTACGCCGTCATAGATTAAAATCCTGCAGAGCACGCAAGGTCCCCCTGCTCAAGCCAGTGCATGTCCAGGCCCGTCTGAAGTTTGCCAATGACCATCTGGATGATCCAGAGGAGGAGTGGGAGAAGGTCATGTGGTCTGATGAGACAAAAATAGAGCTTTTTGGTCTAAACTCCACTCACTGTGTTTGGAGGAAGAAGAAGGATGAGTACAACCCCAAGAACACCATCCTAACCATGAAGCATGGAGGTGGAAACATCATTCTTTGGGGATGCTTTTCTGCAAAGGGGACAGGACAACTGCACCGTATTGAAGGGAGAATGGATGGGGCCATGTATCGCAAGATCTTGGCCTACAACCTCCTTCCCTCAGTAAGGGCATTGAAGATGGGTTGTGGCTGGGTCTTCCAGCATGACAACGACCCAAAACACAGCCAGGGCAACTAAGGAGTGGCTCCGTAAGAAGCATCTCAAGGTCCTGGAGTGGCCTAGCCAGTCTCCAGACCTGAACCCAACAGAAAATATTTGGAGGGAGCTGAAAGTCTATATTGCCCAGCGACAGCCACGAAACCTGAAGGATCTGGAGAAGGTCTGTATGGAGGAGTGGGCCAAAATCCCTTCTGCAGTGTGTGCAAACCTGGTCAAGAACTACAGGAAATGTATGATCTTTGTAATTGCAAACAAAGGTTTCTGAACCAAATATTAAGTTCTGCTTTTCTGATGTATCAAATACTTACGTCATGCAATAAAATGCTAATTATTTACTTAGAAATCATACAATGTGAGTTTTTGGATTTGTTTTAGATTCCGTCTCTCACAGTTGAAGTGTACCTATGATAAAAATTACAGACCTCTACATGCTTTATAAGTAGGGAAACCTGCAAAATTGGCAGTGTATCAAATACTTCTTCTCCCCACTGTATATCTTAACCTAAAATAATCAGAAGAAGAGGTTTTTGCTCAAGACAGTGTAATTACTAAAATCGAAAAGTAGGAACAGGTCCGTAACGACCTGAAGGTAACTGGCCAGTACCACAACTAAACTAACTTAACTTCTTGACGCAACCCATCCCGTTACCAGGATAATTCTCATCAACAACCGCTGAATTGCAGAGCGCCACATTCAAAAAATATATGAAATCACAAGTGCAATCTATTAAAACACAGTTTAGCTTTTTGTTAATCCACCTGTTGTGTCAGATTTTGAAAATGTGCTTTACAGTGAAAGCAATCCAAGCGTTTGTAAGTTTATTGATCACTAGACAAAACATTATGAACACCTGGCATCACAGTAGCTTGGTCACGAAAATCAGAAAAGCAATCCAATGAATCGCTTACCTTCGATCTTCGGATGTTTTCACTCACGAGACTCCCAGTTACACAATAAATGTTCATTTTTTTCCATAAAGATTATTTTTATATCCAAAATACCTCCGTTTGTTTGGCGCGTTATGTTCAGGAATCCACAGGCTCGAGCGGTCACGACAACGCAGACGAAAATTCCAAATAGTATCCGTAATGTCCACAGAAACATGTCAAACGTTTTTTATAATCAATCCTCAGGTTGTTTTTAAAATATATAATCGATAATATATCAACTGCGACTGTCTCTTTTTCAGTAGGAGAGGGAGAGACAATGGCTGCCCAAGCTCTGTTGCGCAAGAAAAACTCATGCGGACACCTGACGCGATGTTATCTTTCTCGTTCATTTTTCAAAATAAAAGCCTGAAACTATGTCGAAAGACTGTTGACACCTTGAGGAAGTGATAGGAACAGGAATCTGGTTGATATCTCTTTAAATGGAGCGAAGGCAGGCTATGGAACATGGAGCTTTCAAAATAGAAGTCACTTCCTGGTTTGATTTTCCTCAGGTCTTCGCCCGCAATATCAGCTCTGTTATATTCACAGACAATATTTTGACAGTTTTGGAAACTTTAGAGTGTTTTCTATCCTACTCTTTCAATTATATGCATATTCTAGCATCTGGGCGTGAGAAATAGGCTGTTTACTTTGGAACGATATTTTTCCAAACATAAAAATAGTGCCCCTAGCTGAAAGAGGTTAATATTGTGTCCTAAGTATAATTGGTCGATTATTATGAAGGGATATACAATAGATACGTGAGAAAGAATGGTTATTCTGACTTTTCATGAAACTAGGGTCTTATTAATACACTCTGGGTTATGGGTAGAATAATTTAAATGGTTAATTGAATAATTCAATCATAAACATTCGTTCAAGAGTCGTGTCTAATAATAAAATCCAAGGGAAATTTGTTTCCAAGTAGAGTTAAGAACAGTGACTAGAATAACATTCTAACTTAGTCAACCATCAGAGTAAATCCTCAAAGGAGAAAGGTTTATTACTTGTGTGAGAGATAGATATATTGATTGGTCGAAATTCAACAGAAACAACTTAATTTGATTTCTGTCTGTCTCATGAAACTAGAGCCTTACAATCTCTGGGTTACAGATAGAGTTGATTAACAAGTTTATGGGTGAGACCTAATAATAATCTAAAAGTCATGAGTGATTATTCCCATTTTCTTAGTGGGTAATGAGAAGGGTTAACCAATAATGGGGAGTACATCCTCAAAGGAGGTTCCGGAATTAACCAGAGATGAGGGATATGTGGAGTCTAAGGATAAAATTAACATTTATTTTGGCCCAAAATGGAGAAAAAGTATGAATTTGATGGACGTCTAGATGTAGAAAAGTTAGAAACCATGATGCATAAAATGTGTGGGGAGAAGGCAGGGAAGTTGCAGGCAGAAGGGCTAGACACAGCTAGGGTGTGGCTAGCTGAAGCCAGAGAGAGAGAGTTACCTGTACCAGTTGTTGTGAAATGAAATGGTGGAAATCTATGTCTGCATCTTAATCAGAAGTTTTAAAGGAGAAGATGTTTGTGCATCAGTGGAGGCTCCTCAGATGAGGAAGGGCAGGACCATCCTCCTCTTTGAATTTCATGATTTAAAAAACAAACATTTTTAGACCAAAATATATACTAAATGTGTTCACGTCACAAAATAATTGATTAAAACAGATTGTTTTGCAATGAAGGTCAACAGTAGCCTCAGCAACACTATGTTGGGTAGCACCATGGTGTAGCCGGAGGACAGCTAACCTCCTTTTGGAGGCTCTTGGTTCTCACCCCCTTCCATAAACTTACACATAAATTATGACACCTTCCGGAGGATGTCCTCCAACCTATCAGAGCTCTTGTAGCATGAACTGACATGTTGTCCAACTTAACAAAGGATCAGAGAATGAATCTAGTACTGAAAGCATAAGCTACAGCTAGCTAGCACTGCAGTGCATAAAATGTGGTGAGTAGTTGACTCAAAGAGAGAGAAAGACTATAGTTGAACAGTTTTTAACAAAATTAATTTCTTCAAAAATGAAGGAGAAGCAAGAGAGAGAGAGTCATTTTCTTTTTCAGTTTCACTCACTTAGCTATCAAATGAAGCTAGCTAGTTTAGCCAACTCAAAACATCCTGCTCAAATAGAAGGCTGCTATGTTAGCTAGCTGGCTATGTCTATCCAACACAACAATGGAACTCTTTCAAGTCAAGCTAAGAGTTTGGTTGTTTTCATACATTGCCAAAGGGGCCTGCAGGTGTAACTGCTAAACTGCTTAGTGACTGTAATGTTACTGCATGATTGTAGCGATTTTACTAACACATTATATTAGCTATTTTGACTAGGACGTTACAATAGCTAATATGGTGACAACGATGTAGGCTGTGTGCAGCGATTAGAATATGGTTTGGCTTGGAATGTTTTCACCTGGTCACATACAGCTGATGTATTGTGCATTGAAGTTCACAAACAAAGAGAAAAGATGAGAGGAGAATGGCGCATAGATGCGAGGACTACAAACTGGCTGCTAAGAAAGTGAACTGTGCTCAAAAGTGTATTCATTTAGCCGATTTTGTTGAAAAACGTTTCTTAAATTAAAGCAAATGGAATGAAATGGGGATAAACATACCTGGATTTGTCCTATAGAAACGCTTGTTTCCAACTGTTGGACTAATGATTACACCCTACATAAGTTGGATGGAGGCAAGAGTGTGCAAGGCGGTATTGAATGTGTCACTGTCTGTCCACGTCTCACTGTCTGTCACTGGACCTGTGAAAACCTACATTGTAAACCTTCATTCATAGGGTGTAACAACCACATGATGTGTATAGGGAAAATTTGAGTATCACGTAGTAGCCTAAACCTATGTCACGTATCCCTCCGGAACGGTGTCATTACTTACACCTGATCGCCATTCCCACTGATTGTAAATGTTTAAATGTGCCATTTGGTTTCCATTGGGCTGTTGATTATTGTTACAATGTCTGTTGGTCGTGTGAGTACCTGAGCTGTGATGATTAGGCTTGCATGCCACTTGTATTGTTCAGATGATGACTGGTTTCATCCCCTGTGTTATCTTTGTGCGCCCCGTGTATTTATCAAATCAAATCAAATCAATTTATATAGCCCTTCGTACATCAGCTGATATCTCAAAGTGCTGTACAGAAACTCAGTCTAAAACCCCAAACAGCAAGCAATGCAGGTGTAGATGCACGGTGGCTAGGAAAAACTCCCTAGAAAGGCCAACACCTAGGAAGAAACCTAGAGAGGAACCAGGCTATGAGGGGTGGCCAGTCCTTATTGTATGTATGTCTGCATTCTGTCATTAAGTGTCCAGCGTGATACATTGAAGGAAATACATGTTATCATCTTGTAGAAAAACCTCTCCTGAAGGCTGGAAGAAGTTTGAATCCAGTTGGTACTTCCTGTCTACTGAGACTAAAACCTGGAAGGAGAGTAGAGCGAGAGCGAGAACGAGAGCGAGAGAGAGAGAGATGACCAAACAAATAGGTATATATTTATATTTATCTTCCTCAACAACAGGAGATTCTCTTCAAACTCAACAAGAGAGTCTGGATTGGTCTGACTGACTCTGTTACTGAGGGGACCTAGAGATGGGTGGACAGCACCCCACTGACCACAGTGTAAGGTGTAAGACTGATTCTCTGTGTTGTTCATACTCTAGGTTCTCCATACTCAACTGGTGGACTAACACTGACCACAGAGTTAGAGCAGTGGTGATTCTATACCATTTCAGATTGGGGGGGCCAAGCTGGGGCCAGTTCTACTGTTAGAGGGGCCAGTTACATTAGATGTTATTGTTGTCATCTAGTTTTCTTCACTGCATTGCAGGCATTAGCAGGCAAAAGACCATGTCCATAATCATTCAACAATTGATTTGCATTTCCATTATAATTTAATTTGCAATACATATTCAGTATCAGGTCACATCAACTGCATTCTCCGGTTTTTGTGTTTTTTTTGCAAAAAGATCAGCAAATTCATCTAGACTCAAGGCCTTTGCCCTCCTTGACTCAATACTTAATACACCTAAATTGCTTAATCTGACATTGTGGTCCTGAGATACGTTTTCACCAGCTTTAGTGCAGAAACACTCAGTTCACAAGAAGCAGTACTAACAGGGATTGAAACAGCTATCTTGCACAGTTTAAAAAACGAAAAGAAAACTTCTTTATACGGCTCAATGAATAATGCCAGCTCTACTACACCGGAGGGTCTCTGCATGCCACTCTGTATTTTCCTTTCTAAAATTCTTCTGAACTGATGTAGTTCAAGCCCCAAGTCCTCAATATTGTATTCATACATTCTAGCAAATGGAAACAGGAACTTCTCTTTGAGAAACACATCACTTGTAGTGTTTACAGTTTGGATGCCATTCATTATGTCACAGTTTTTGCTAGGGAACCTTCTGTTAAGCTCATATATGATCTAAAACAGGGTAGAAAAGAGTTGTACGAAAACTGCCTTTTTCTTGTTCTGAATCTGATCTCTGACCCACTGTACTGAGTACACAGTCTCCATTAAATTGAGAGCTTAGCTTTTTGGTCGTTTTGCAGGGGGGAGTATTGCAGTATCACATTGCTCAGCTGTGTTCAACACTCCATTCCATAGGTCATCAAAAAATGACTCATCCCTGTAGTCATTCAACGTTTGCACTAAATCAACAGCCTTTGACAGGTCAAGTGATGAAGACTGTAGCATATCTGATAGAGATTTTGCTTCTCCAAACACGTTATGGAGTGTAACAAGGCACATAATGAATTGTAAATCTACCTGTGCAAGCAGACCTCATGCCTCAACAGATCTGTCACCATTGTGTTCTTGGACTATATCTTGCAGGACTCGCTTAATGGCAGGTAATCTATCCATAATAGTATGTAGAGCCATATTTCGACATGCCCAATGTCGTGTCTTTGGCTTCATTAAACTGAAGATGAATCTTTATCAAATAACTCTAATTATTATTACGTGATTAAACTTATTATTCATGTAACTGTAATTAACTAGGAACTCGGGGCACCAAGGAAATGATTCGGATTACAAAGTTATAATTTTCCTAATATAACTTTCAGATATTTTAATATCTGATCTCTTAGTCTTCTGATTAATGACGTATTCTTTACCTCACGTTAGTCTCATTCCAAACGTCGTAAATTGTTGGTTATCTGCATGAACCCAGTCTTCACTATGAGTCATCCATACATCAATTGTCTTAAATCATTTATTTACTAACTAAGTAATTCACAGAAATGCATAAATAAGCAGTAGATAGTTTCAAGGATATGATAACGGAGTTTCCCTGGTGGAATAAACTGGCATCGCAGCTTGGTGTACAAAAGGGAAGTGGGGGTCGACTGAGATAAGACAACACACAGTTGATAATTATAACAATTGAAATGCTAATCCTTTGCACATGAACGCTCACTCATTCGGGAACAATTGCAATCAATATATATTTACGCTCAGTGTGTCGTCGGGATCTCTGTTGAAAAGTTTGTTTCTGTTGGAGAGTTTGTCCGCACTCTCTCTGTCACTCTTTCTCTGTCGTGGTTAGCATGGATAGTTCAGAGTGACATTCATTCATGTCGTTATAGAATAGATGTTTCGGCGGTTGTCGGTCTTTGCGTTCAATGATACCGAATTCCTAGCTGCAGACTAGTAATTAATATCAAAGACTTGTTCTTACTCTGTCGGAATCGATAGTCTAAGAGTTTATCCACGTGGTGTGGTTAAAAGATTCAGCAATCGACTCAAACCTTAGCTTATACTCAGGTGTATGGTCTCTACTCAAACCTTGGCCCTCTTGTTATCGAGGTAAGCTGGTCTGCAACCTTTAGCCATCTCGTAATTGAGGTATGCTTGGTCTGGTGATAGAAAACCCGGGTGGGGGTTTTATTCAGAAGAGCAGAAAAGGGCCTGTCCCAGGACGCCAGACCATAACTGTGCTCATGGGCGGTCCTTTGATTTAGTTAAACTCCAAAGGGAATTGAGGTTTCCTTCATTAAACAGTCCAAAATCACAAACAATATCATCTTCACTCATTCATCTTATAAACAACAATTAGATGTAAGCCTCATATCTGAGGCTATTGTATAAACAGCATTATGGTAATGTGGCCATATTGTCTCCCATGAGTTTCACAAAATTGTGCCAAATGGACCAGTTCGTAGCTGGATTCTTCACAGATCTTTTATACCTTCTCCAGAACATAAATATTGTTCGGACCTCAAGTTCTGTGAGGTGGAAGAAATTCCTTTGTTCTCTCTATGAAACTCACTCTCTCTCTATACTGTGGCCATGAGGAGATAATCTCCTCCAGGAATTTACAACCTCTCTGACCACAGCAGCCTGGTTGTAGGAGACAGAGAGAGGGGGATGGTGCTCGCTGTACCCAAAGAGGGAAACATCATGACACCAGCGAGTGTCACTTAGTCTCTGAAGCTCTCTAGGTGCACCTGGGTACATCTCTTTTTGTATGCTAAGCCACTTTTGATGCACATATGACCCAGATCTGAAGACGTAAAGTCTTTCTAGTAAGGAGAAGAACTGTCTGACCGCAGGGACAGCTTTGACTGTATCCACTATAACTAAGTTTAGAGAGTGTGCACTGCAGTGGATGTAAAAGGCTTTGCTTGTTCTTTAATTCGTGCCTGGACACCTGAATGCTTGCCACTCATAACGGAAGCACCGTCATATCCTTGGCCTACTAGGTTGGTTTTGTATTCAAGACCATGACTTTCTAATACGTGTATGATTTTGTCAGTAAGCCCTGCTGCATCTAGTCAATCAGCCCATTCAAAGTGGAGAAAGCTCTCATGGACAGCTCCTCTGAAATAGTACCTGAGTACTAGAGATCTGCTCCTTTTTTTAAACACCTTTTGTTTCGTCTGCCATTATGCTAAAGACCTTCCCTGTCTTTCATTTCTTCTATCATTTTTGTTCGAACCATGTCGGCCAAACAACTCAGAACCTCATTCTGAATCCCTTTGCTTGTATATTTTGCATTATGAATAGAAGTCAACCTTTTTTTCACAGTTGTGTCATGCTTAGCTATTTCTAGGATTGCCATGAAGTTCCCTTTATGTGTCCTCTTTGTGCAATGTTTTGTGTGGCTGTAAGTAGTAGTACTTCTATTGTTTTAATATAGTCCCGATTTTTCTTGAACCTGTTTGTTGTGTTCCTTGTTTAGGGCATTTACCAGTGTTTCATTACTTTGTACAGCGTTCTGATAGTCTCTCCATGTAATCCTTGCTTGTTTGTGCTGCTCAGACCTCTTGCATGAATTGCAAATCCCCCCTCTTTGTAAGTTGCCTTCTTCCAGTTGTTAAAACCCAATTGTGAATCAAATTACAGTCTCTGAGACTTTGGGAGGGCTAAAATGCCTGCAGGCGTAACAAAACACAGAGTCTGATTTATTGGAATATTCAAGCCAGGGATGGATATGGTACCAGGCTGCATTGAAGCTCCTCCTCCGATCTCCCATCAGAGTTCTTGGGTATATGTTCATCATTGGCTGCACCGGTGGTTTCCTCCCGGGATTTGCTGATATCTGCCAAAGAAAAAAATATATAATTAAATGTATCTGGGTAATTTTAGATATACCATTGCCACCAGGCAACTTCTGAAATCCATATGATATCTATATCACAAGCCCAATAGCATGTTAAATAAGAATGAATTTCAATCACAAACCGACTCATTTCATTTCAAACCGACTCACACCATATAAACTGACTAATTGCACTGCTTTACAAGTAACCACAGATTTATTCAACATCACAAACCTGACGGTCCACTGCTTGTGGACGCACGAGGAACCTCTGTTGGTGTCTCACTCTTAGCCTCTACCTCAGCCTCAGTCTCTCCATCTGTCTCACTTCCCTGCTCTACTATGCCTTCACTCTCAGTCTCTCCAATGGACAAGTCTTCCTGCTCTCTCTCTGCAGGCTCTATGCTCTCTCTTGCGCTCTCCACACCTCTGGCTCTGTCTCACTGTCTGCCTTGTCTTTTCTTTGGAAGAAGGACATGATGCTTATTAATTAATTGACTTAAAATAACTGACTTGCTAGGTAACTACCCTTTATATCCAACCGTTTTACATTACAATGCTTTTACGGAGTGTGGTTTAAGTAAAAACACTCAGCACCCTGAGTTAGTTGATCATATATTGTATCCCTTTTCCTACTGCCACAAAGTAACAAACGGCCAGGTTAAGATAAACTAATCTAACGTTACACCTCTGTAATGCATTTAATACTAATACAACATTTTAACAATTTTACTCACCTCTATATTTCCTTCTTTGTGCTTGAACTCTAATTTTCGTGCGGAATTTCTTACTTCTGAATAGAAAAAAAAATTGCAGATGCATGTGGTACGATACTGTTGTGTTCCGCCTAAAGCCGTCCCTCTAGAAAATCTGTGGGTTAAATTAGTGTTCCGCGTTGCCACTGTCTAATAACAGATGTAAAAAAATAATGATAGCAAAAATTAGTTATGTAAAAATGATTTCATAATCCACATTTAGGGTGGCCACAAGGGGGTCCAAAATTGTGTGGAAGCCCCCACAGGATGATTCAGGTTTTTACCCCTTGTGACACACAGTGTTTCCCCTTTTTTACCCCTTGTGACACACAGTGTTTCCCCTTTTTTATCCCTTGTGACACACAGTGTTTCCCCTTTTTTATCCCTTGTGACACACAGTGTTTCCCCTTTTTTATCCCTTGTGACACACAGTGTTTCCCCTTTTTTATCCCTTGTGACACACAGTGTTACCCCTTTTTTATCCCTTGTGACACACAGTGTTACCCCTTTTTTATCCCTTGTGACACACAGTGTTTCCCCTTTTTTATCCCTTGTGACACACAGTGTTTCCCCTTTTTTATCCCTTGTGACACACAGTGTTTCCCCTTTTTTAACCCTTGTGACACACAGTGTTTCCCCTTTTTTATCCCTTGTGACACACAGTGTTTCCCCTTTTTTATCCCTTGTGACACACAGTGTTACCCCTTTTTTATCCCTTGTGACACACAGTGTTACCCCTTTTTTATCCCTTGTGACACACAGTGTTACCCCTTTTTTATCCCTTGTGACACACAGTGTTTCCCCTTTTACCTGTGCTAGAACTGTAATGCAAGGTGTCCTCAGGGCTAAAGTCACCAAGGACCAGAAAAACCAGTGCTGCGTCATACATGGGTGGTTCCATAAAAAAACTTGTGCGTATCGACATAACAATGGTAAAAAAGAGAGAAGAAGATTAAGAGCTTTTTCTCAGAACTTGGCCTCACAAAAAAGGATTCCATAACATTGAGTGACCAGAACTGAACTAACAGGTAGGAATGGAACATTTCTTTCTGTCAACGCCTGTACATCCAGTTCTCTACAGATTATTTCACAAGCAAAATACACTAAAAATGAATGATTTAAGAATGATCATAGTGGTAACTTTGCTCTCTCACAGAGTACAGTATAACAGTGAGTGATAATTCAAATTTACTAACTTGCGAGAACAGAGAGCACAAATACATTTGATGGCAGATATTACAAATGTCACATGTAATTTCATTTATTTTCAAGGTCTTCCAATTGTACCTCTCAATATGAATGCCTCAGGAACAGGCACAGTAGGACCTGAGCTGTGTTGGAATACTCATACTAACCGCACTAACCGTACTATTTGTGACGGAAATTTAGTATGTAGTCTGCTTATTGGTCATAGTATGGATATAGTTAGTATGCCACAGGTCCCGGATGTCGTACTACATTAGTCAAAATAGGAAGTATAACAAGCAGTGGACACTATTTCTGTGCTTTTGGGGCTCATAATGCAATTCTTCAGAAAATGGGCGTGGCTTCACAACATTTTCAGATTTGTAGAAAATGGCAAAAATATGCCGTCCGATGAGAGCAGACACCAATGCATTGCTTTAAGTAATTATGACATATTTTAAGAAAATGTTCAGCAATGTAATAATGTAATGACTTTTCAAATAAATGACGTTACACATTATGTTGGGTGACAATTTGTTAGGTACGCTAGCCTTACGAACCGCATAGCATATCATTGCAGCAGTTGCTTGTATGTACCGGAATGTTAGCTGGCTACCTAACGTTAGTTGGCTACTAATACATCAAACCACATTAACTATATGCTATCTAACTAACTACCCAACATTTACTGACTTTACTATTCAGGTCATTCTTAGGTTAGTTAAGTGGTATAGTCATTGTGCGTTCTCATTGGACATTGTTAATGAAGTTGTAAGATGTCTAGCTAGTCATTTGTTAGCTATGCTAACAAGCTAGCAAGAAGTTGCATAGCAACAGCAGGCAAAGCGCTAGACAGGCAAAGCTCTAGTACACTCTACTGAAAGGATACCGTTCGTTTACAGTATACTAAAATTAAATTATAGTATGTAGTATGTACTCATTAAGTATGTAGTATACAGTATGTAAGTATGAGTATTCGAACACAGCACTGGTTTCTTGTTGAAACTAACTGTAACCTTTTACTTCCTTCTTCAACGTCACTAGATGGAAATCAATAACATACACAAAAAGAAGACAATCGTCTTTTCTGTTATTTTCCTACTTGTTTTGATGGTAATCTTAGTTTTAATCTTCGGCATACCCCATTCAAAGGTGAGATATTTGACTTTTTTTGTATTTATTTTTTAATTTTTTTTTAATGATTACATATTAAATTGTCATTGTTTGCCCCTACATCAGATCAGCGTTTCCAAACTTTAGTACAGTTTGCCATAAGTCTCATGAATGGAAACGTGTCTAAATAATGTCACTGTTACAGGATGGAGAAACTGAGAATGGAGGCATTCAAGATGGAGGGATGCAAGATGGAGGGATTCAAGATGGAGGGATGCAAGAGATTCTACCTCTAGACATGGTCCGTTCTTCTGTTGATGACAAATATGATGGGTGCAGAGATTTAATGTTATGGGCGGTTGAAAACATGTACCTCTTCGATGAGTTAAACACTAATCCTCAATTCAATACATCCTGGAACATAGCAAAACCACACGCTATACCACATGGAGACAGTTTGAATACAGAGCATTCTATTGCTATCTATTTGTATACAAAAAACATACCAGGATCAAATTCCAAATCAATGTACCTGGACTTTAACAAAGCAGTTCAAGAGGGCCATTCTGCATATATGACATCATCATTCAAGTACCATGCACTGTATTTCTACCTGACTGATGCCATTCAGATTCTTAGAGAAAGACAAGAGACATGTAAGGAAACCTTTCACAGAACCAACAAGAAGTTTGATCAGAGTGTTCTCAACCACGAGATCCGTTTCGGCACCTTCGCCACAAGCTCTTTAAGATCCGACTTAACCAACTTTGGGAATGTGTCTTGCTTTGAGGTCCACACTTGCTTTGGTGCTGAGCTAACTTCTTACTCAGCCTTTCCTGAAGAGAGACAAGTTTTAATTCCTCCATATGAGATTTTTGAAGTCACCAAAATCCAGACAAAGTCACCAGTGAATAACCTGTTGTGTGAAGTCGTCTACACACTAAAGAGCAAGGGAACAGACACTGATCTGAATTGCAAATTGATTTTCAGTGGAGGAGAATCGAACATCATCAGAGCATCAGATACAGGCTACATAATACTCTATATTATGTTGATAACTACTGTATATTACTGATCATTACCACCACCTCTAACAATGAGAAGTAGCCTGATCTGACACAACAGCTGCCCCAGCTTCACAGTGTAGAGATTTTGGCTGTGTTCCAGGTCAGCTACATTGCAGACGCATGCCTAATCTCACACCTGTATAGGTCTTTAACATATCAACTAACCACATCATTTAGCAATCTGTTGCCCGACTACGCAGTCGATGATGTGGCACACAACCATTGGTTGATGCAATGCATTGTCTGCAATGTATTCGACCTGGAATGCAACCCCTGTTAATGCTTGTATTAACCTGCATTGATTGCTCGGTTGCATATTTTTTTTTACTGCTACTGTTTTGAAATGGTTGAGATTACATGTCTTGGTCACGTGTAATATTTTCTTGACCTTTGCTGGCATGTACACCGTGACCGCGGCTACCTACAGTACACCTGGCAGCTTTTGAGTTTTGGAAGGGGAGGGATTTTTCGGCCATACGTTGCACGCGACTTGCAGAGAGAGGGGGAGGGCTACCAAAGATGATCGTCCCTGGTTCCACCACTAGTCCAACATCTCAACCCCCCACAACCAACACTAGTAACTGTTTAGAGGCCAGTGCTCATGTAATAATTGGTTCTGAGTTGCCGAGATGAAGCCAAAGAGAACCAGCCACTATCATCACATCTGAGTGACATTGTGGTTAACATGATAAAGCTTTTTTCACATTACACCATTTTCAAAATCCTTAAAATCACCTTATGTTCTTGACTGTCATGCCTAATGGCTGTACAAAGAAATGACACGTCAGTACTGGCTTTAAAGCTTGCCTCACATTACATGGTTTACAAAATCCTTCACTTGTATTACCTTTCACACTATGCAAGTCTTGACAGGATTGCATGTGTCCCATCATGTCTAATCTGTAATGTATTATATCAGACAAACTGACTCAATTGAACCTAAGGTCAGTTCGTAACGGGTTGTAAGAATAACAAGAGTGAGGAGAAAATAAAACTTGGAGGGCTCTCTGAGGTTGAGTGAGAGGGTTGGGTGAGAGAGCACTGAGAAGGGTTAGTCGTTAACTTGGAGAGCTCTCTGAGGCTGAGTGAGAGGGTTGGGTGAGAGAGCACTGAGAAGGGTTAGTCGTTAACTTTGAGAGCTCTCTGAGGCTGAGTGAGAGGGTTGGGTGAGAGAGCACTGAGAAGGGTTAGTCGTTAACTTGGAGAGCTCTCTGAGGCTGAGTGAGAGGGTTGGGTGAGAGAGCACTGAGAAGGGTTAGTCGTTAACTTTGAGAGCTCTCTGAGGCTGAGTGAGAGGGTTGGGTGAGAGAGCACTGAGAAGGGTTAGTCGTTAACTTTGAGAGCTCTCTGAGGCTGAGTGAGAGGGTTGGGTGAGAGAGCACTGAGAAGGGTTAGTCGTTAACTTTGAGAGCTCTCTGAGGCTGAGTGAGAGGGTTGGGTGAGAGAGCACTGAGAAGGGTTGGTCGTTAACTTTGAGAGCTCTCTGAGGCTGAGTGAGAGGGTTGGGTGAGAGAGCACTGAGAAGGGTTAGTCGTTAACTTTGAGAGCTCTCTGAGGCTGAGTGAGAGGGTTGGGTGAGAGAGCACTGAGAAGGGTTAGTCGTTAACTTTGAGAGCTCTCTGAGGCTGAGTGAGAGGGTTGGGTGAGAGAGCACTGAGAAGGGTTAGTCGTTAACTTGGAGAGCTCTCTGAGGCTGAGTGAGAGGGTTGGGTGAGAGAGCAGGGAGAAGGGTTGGTCGTTTTCTGTCTGTGAGGTCACTGGCCGTACGCCTCTCAGATGAGTGGGAGGAGACAAAATAAAGATGATTGATGCAGCTATAGTATCAAACCTAAATATCATGCAGCCTTTTCATGGGAGGGATATTCTGTCGGTTGTTCACCTGGAAAAACTGGTTTGAGAGACTCAAACACAACCAACACACATTGATAACATATAAGAACAATATAGGCCATAGGTTAATAGAGAGAAAGAACTATATGTAGGCTTCTGTCTGGTATGTGATTCTACCATAAGACTAAACACACGGGCCAAGTCCAACTCCCCATACTAACTAGTAAGCTGATGGATATGAGAAAATACAATGTTCTATAGTATGTGACATTTCTAATATTGAGTATGCTTTCAATGCCAGGACGTCATAATAATTTCAGTTTTTAATCTAGTGTTCTTCACTACATTCTATTGAGGAAGAGAATTGTCACTTCAGACCCAGATGATAATCAGCTGATAATAAGATAAGTGAATAGACTGTAGAAAACACATTCTCAGTATGGGTGAACCTAGTATGTTAATATTTGTTGCTTATTGTATACATTTTAACTAGACTGTACATTGTAAATAGCGTAGTAATAACCAGACAGATAGCCATGTAGCGTAATATTAATTAATGTAAGAGATCCAGCCGGCTCACCAGGCTCCATTCTAAATAGTGTGTAGTATGATCAGAACACAGTAGTTTTAGTCAGTAGTAGTCAAGACAGATGTCAGACATGGTCTAAGTGGTTTGCCTAAGAGGCAGGTTGACAATTAACATCAAATAGTACAACAATCAAGGACATATTTTAGTCATTGACCTTTTTTTAATTGATCTGACGATCAATATTCATATGATTGTCTCACACCTGTTAATGGGCAACACTTATTTAGAAGTTGGATTCTGGGGAAATAAACATTTTAAATAGATGGTTGACAGATCCTTCAGTTTAGGTAGGCTGCAGTGACATGGAGCATTCTTCACAGTTACCAGAAGAGGAAAGCATTTCACTTAACCAGCTAAAGGCCTGATTGACAGAGAAAGCTCAGACTAGGGTTATTCAAATCCAGTCTCACACAGTAGGGATCAGTTCAGTGATTGCCTAAATTCAACACAACTGGTCTTCCAGGTAGGTTAAATTCAAAACATGATTTGCCTGGGCCCCTCCAGGACCACGGTTGCCTACAAGGTGCAGTACTTCCCAACACTCTCCTCTGGGTTCACCAGACAGGCACACCTGCATCAATTAGTCAACAATTTGATGATTAGTAGACTGAATCAGGTGTGCCAGATTAGGACCACTGAAAACCAAACACACACTAATGTACCCAGAGGCCTTTAGTTAAAAGGCACGGTTCATTCTGCACAGCAGCCAGAAGAGGGCAGTATTTAACTCCACCAGCTAAAGGGATGATTGGCAGACAACACTCTTTCTGTAGTGCTGCAGGTACTGCAGGATTTTCTCACAACTACAGACCACACTGAGCTACTTAGCTAACTGATCAGTTCAGTGATTGCCTAAATTCAACACCTGGTCTTCCAGGTTAAATGAAAAACATGAAGTGCCTGCAGCACTACAGGACCAGGGTTACTTACTAGCAGTACCTCACAACCCTCTCCTCGGAAACGACCAGACTGGCACATTTGCATCAATTGCACACACACATACACACATACAAACAATGCAAATAAACTAACAGAAAAACATGTAAAATATCTGCCTTCTTCTCCGACTAGTCATCTGTCCTGTTATAAATGATACCCACATTGTTTGTTATATTGTTAATATTTCCTCTGCCAGGGAATTGGCATTTGTTGTCATGTGCATTTCAGCTTTTGTTAAAACCAGTAAAGAAAAGCCTTGAGCAATATGACATCTCCTGTCCTATTTATCCACTTCCTGTACATCTGCTATAAAGATATCAATTTCAATTCACTTGAAGAAAATATGTTTGTTCTCAGGTATAATTAGAAGTGGCTACAAATATATTTAGTTTTAACCAAAGATTAAAAGTTAAAAACATATTTGTAGAAATAACTGACATTTATGGTTTTGAAATCAAAGTGATGGAGGGAGAGCAGTAGCAGGGTTAGTAGTTTCCTGTGTCTGTGAGGTCAGAGTGAGATAGGAGGGAGAACAGTAGCAGGGTTAGTAGTTTCCTGTGTCTGTGAGGTCAGAGTGAGATGGGAGGGAGAACAGTAGCAGGGTTAGTAGTTTCCTGTATCTGTGAAGTCAGAGCTCAGTACAGCTCAATCTATCAACTACAACGAGGAGAGAGCTGTCTCGTTCCAGGCCGACTATATTGCAATTGAGTTGCAACCAATGCTCATCAGATTGCTATACCATATGATGTGGTTAACTGAGATGTTAAACACCTATCCAGAAGTTGTGAGTTCTGTTTGCAATGTAGTCAGCCTGGAACATGGCCAATGTTATGACAGGGTGGAAGGAGAGAGGGGGCGGGGCTCAGTTATCAAGAATCCTTTCAGCAGCCATGTATTCACTAACAGAGACAACAGAAGTCACAGGGACGCAGTGAACAATCATACAACCTACCGTCTATCCGCTTTGACACTAAACTGTTGCTTTGACAACTGTCACTAAGCTAACATAATGCAGTCGTTTTAAGATGGTCATAACAATCGGTCCTTTAGCTATTTGATATGTAATTTTATGTTTGAAAAAAATGTAAAGAAATGTATTGATAAAATACTGAATTTGGATTACTGTAGTCCACAGAAACACATTGAATAACACATTCATAAATGGCAAAAAATACAGTAAAAACGTTTTCAAGTGTCTGTCCTATATCTAGGAGATATACGAAAGCTCAGGAAAAAAAGCAACAATTAAGATGTTTAATTTTATTGTGTTTTATTCAATGCAGAATACATGATTCTGCCACAAAATTGAAAAAAAAAACATGTTACTGAGAAATGTCTGGAACTCATCCAGTGACACAACTTGCCAGTGACCATGACAACTGGCATTAGGTGCAGTGGTTAACTTGTGTGTGAGGAAGACAGAAAGGTGGAATGTTAACTATCTCAGCAGCATCACTTTTAGTGGCCCTGTAGTGAACCAAGGTGTACTGTACATTATCATGTATGTGTGCAATCATGAAGATCTGTGTCACACCCTGATCGGTTTCACCTGTCTTTGTGATTGTGTACACTCCCCTCCAGGTGTCGCCCATCTCCCCATTATCCCCTGTGTATTTATACCTGTGATCTCTGTTTGTCTGTTGCCAGTTTGTTTTGTTTCGTCAAGCCTAACAGCGTTTTCCCCTCTATTCCTGTCTCTTGATTGTCCCTGTTCTCTAGTTTTCTGGGTTTGACCTTTTCTGCCTACCCTGAGTCTGCCTGCCGTCCAGTACCTTTGCCCTACCGATCTGGATTATTGACCCCTGCTTGTCCTTGACCTGTATTTTGCCTGCCCCTAATGGATTATTAAACAATTGTTAATTCAACGTTGTCTGCATCTGGGTCTTACCTTGAAACGTGATAGTACGAACTGGCCATGACTGACCCAGCAGACTCGGGCCAGCTGCGCAATGCCATCTCCTCCCAAGGAGCCACCATCGTTACGCACGAGAAATTGCTTCGTGGCCTTATGGAGGGAGTCCAAACGTTGGCTGAACTCCATGACCGGGCGTTGGACATTTTGCTGGAGCAATTCTGCAGTTTGTCTGGGAGGCAGCCTACCACTGTGGTAACCCCACAGCCCCTCAGTAACTCAGCTGCTAGCTGCGCCGTGTCATCGGTCACTCCACCTTCTCTGGAGTCCCGCTTACCTCTACCTGGAACGCTTCAATGGAGAGCCGAGCACCCGTCGGGCGTTTCTTGCTCAGTGGGCCCTCGTCTTTGAGCTTCATCCCTCCTCCTTCCCCTCAGATCGCTCCAAGATAGCCTAACTCTTCACACTGATGTCCAAGAGGGCTCTCACTTGGGCTACTGCTGTATGGGAACAACAACCGGCCATATGCGTTAGTTTCTATGGGTTCGTGGGAAAGGTGAAGAAGGTTTTTGATGCCCCATTCTCCGGGAGAGAAGCTGCCTGGAAGCTAATCCAGATTCGTCAGGACTCCCGCAGTGTGGCAGACTATTCTGTGGATTTCTGCAAGTTGGCAGAGGAGAGTGTTTGGAACCAGGAAGCGCTTTTCGATATGTTCCTGCAGGAGGTCAAGGACGAGCTTGCTGCTCGGGAGTTACCTACGGATTGCGCCTCCCTCATCGCGATGACCATCTGCATCGATGGCCGATTTTGCTCGCACGTCCAGGGATTCCACCTGGCCTCAGAGTAATCCCGGAAGTCCCCAACCCTCCCGTTGCCGAGAGAATCCGAGGCTTCCTGACCTCCCCCAAGAGTCGCCGAAGATGGCTGAGCACTGCTTCCCGAGCCTATGCAACTAGGCAAAGCTGGGATGCCAGTGGAAAGGCAATACAGGATCAACGCGAAGAGTTGTATGTATTGCGGGACACTTGGTCATTTTGTAACCTCTTGTCCTTTAAAAAGAGCAGGCTCACCGGTAGGAGTGAGTACTCTGGTGGGCTATACGGAGAACCTTTCTGCTTCCCTTGCTCGCAACCCTATTTCATCCCATTCTGCTATAGGGAAACCAGCCCATAGGCCGGGTCACTCACAATACCACTCCCATCAACCTACGGGTGTCAGAGAATCACAGTTAGACCATTCAATTTCTGCTCATCAAGTCTCCTCAGATTCCCGTGGTTTTGGGAATCTCCTGGCTTCGGCGACACAATCTCTCATCAACTGGTCTATGGGTGCCATCATGGGCTGGAGTCCGTTCTGCTACGTCCATTGTCGGAAGTCAGAACAACCTGCACCGGGACGTCTTCCTGGGGCCCGGAAGATGCCCCGAAACTCTCCGCCATCCACACAGAGTACCATGACCTTCAGGGAGGTGTTCAGCAAGACCACTGAAGCCACTTTGCTTCAGCCGCACTGATCCTATGACTGCGGGATTGGCCTTCTCCCTAGCACCATACCACCCCATGGATGTTTGTACTCTCTGTCGGGACTTGAAAGCAAGGCTATGGAGACCTACATTTCTGCAGAATTTATATGACCAGTGGCTACTACGAGTATCTGGTCATGCCTTTTGGCCTCACCAACGCCCTTGCTATGTTACAGGCTCTGGTAAATGATGTTCTCCGCGACATGTTGAACCAGTTTGTCTTCGTCTACATTAATGACATCCTCGTCTTCTCCCGCTCCCCCTGAAAACACGTACTCCACATCTGGCTGGTTCTTCAACGCCTTCTGGAGAAGCAGCTGTTTGTGAAGGCGAAGAAGTGCGAGTTCCATCGCTCCACTATCTGGGTTACATCATCTCTGCTGGGAGTGTCCAGATGGATCCCGGCATTGTGAGAGCAGTGGTGGATTGGCTTCAGCCTACATCCAACATGCAGCTACAATGTTTCCTGGGGTATGTCAACTTTTATCACCGCTTTATCCGGGGTTACAGCACCTTCCATCCTGTCTGCATTCACCTACCAAGGTTCCATTCACGTGGTTCTTTGCTGCTGACCGAGCATCCTAGAACCTCAAACACCACTTCACCACTGCTCCTACCTTGGTTCATCCTGACCCTTCCCTTCAGTTCGTGGTGGAGGCCAATGCTTCGGATGTCAAAGTGGGGGCTGTCCTCACCCAACGTTCTTCCCTGGACCTTAAGATGAATCCCTGCGCCTTCTTCTCCCACCGCCTCAATGCCACAGGGAGGATCTACGATGTGGGGAATCGGGAGTTTCTTGCGGTGAAGATGGTGTTTGGCGGAATGGAGGTACTGGCTGGAAAGGGTGGAACATCCATTCATTGTGTGGACCAACCACAAAAACCTGGAAAAAACAAAGGAACTAAGGTCAGAACGTGACAGTACCCCCCCAAAGGTGCAGACTCCGGCCGCAAAACCTAAACCTATAGGGGAGGGTCTGGGTGGATGTCTGTCCGCGGTGGCGGCGTGGACCCCACTCCACCATAGTCCTTCTTCGCCTATCTACCCGCCTCTGTGGCCTCTTTAATTTGGCGCCCCTTGCCGCCGACCTCAGACTGGAGACCCAAGCCACGGGTCCCGAATGGACGGGAGATTCCGGCAGCACCGGACGGACGGGAGACTTCGGCAGCTCTCCTGGCTGACTGACGGCTCTGGCAGCTCCTGGCCGACTGACGGCTCTGGCAGCTCAGGGCAGACTGGCGGCTCTGGCAGCTCAGGACAGACTGGCGGCTCTGGCAGCTCAGGATTTGCGGGAGACTCTGGCAGGTCAGGACAGACGGGAGACTCTGGCAGCTCAGGACAGACAGGAGACTCTGGCAGCTCAGGACAGACGGGAGACTCTGGCACCTCAGGACAGACAGGAGACTCTGGCACCTCAGCACAGATGGGAGACTCTGGCAGCTCAGGACAGATGGGAGACTGGCAGTGCTGGGCAGGAAGAAGGCTCTGGCAGCGCTGGACAGGCGGGAGCACCTGTAGTGAGGAGACGGAGAGACAGCCTGGTGGGGGGGGCTGCCACCGGAGGGCTAGTGCGTGGATGTGGCACCGGATAGACCGGACCGTGAAGGCGCACTGGAGGTCTCGAGCACCGAGCCTGCCCAACCTTACCTGGTTGAATGCTCCCCGTAGCCAGGCCAGTGCGGCGAGGTGGAATAGCCCACACTGGGCTGTGCTGGCGAACCTGGGACACCATGCGTAAGGCTGGTGCCATGTACCCCGGCCCGAGGAGACGCACTGGAGACGAGAAGCGCTGAGCCGGCATCATGGCACCTGCCTCGATGCCCAACCTAGCCCGGCCGATACGAGGCGCTGCGCTATAACGCCCCGGGCTATGCCTGCGCACCGGGGACACCGTGCACCTCACGGCATAACACGGTGCCTGCCCGGTCCCTCTCTCTCCATGGTAAGCACGGGGAGTTGGCTCAGGTCTCCTACCTGACTTAGCCACACTCCCCGTGTGCCTCCCCCCAATCAATTTTTGGGGCTGCCTCTCGGGCTTCCTTGCCAGCCGTGTTCCCTCGAAGCGCTGGCTCCCATTACCTACTGCCTCCGTTCTCCTGGCTGCCTCCATCTGTTCCCATGGGAGGCGATCCCTTCCAGCCAGGATCTCCTCCCATGTGTAGCAACCCTTGCCGTCCAAAACGTCCTCCCATGTCCAGGAGTCCTGAGATCGCTGCTGCCCGATACCACGCTGCTTGGTCCTTTTTTGGTGGGTGATTCTGTAACGGCTCTCGTGGGAAGAAGGTGAGGACCAAAGCGCAGCGTGGTAAGTGTTCACCTTATTTAATGAAAAAACTCAACACTGAATAACAAACAACAAAGAAACATCCGAAACAGTTCTGTCTTTTGCAGACACAAAGACTGGAAATAAACACCCATGAAACACAGGTGGAAAAAGGCTACCTAAGTATGATTCTGAATCAGAGACAACTAAAGACACATGCCTCTGATTGAGAACCATACCAGGCCAAACTCAAAAACCAACATAGAAAAACAAACATAGACTACCCACCCCAACTCACGCGCTGACTATACTCAAACAAAGACAAAACAAAGGATCTAAGGTCAGAACGTGACACCAATGTTATTACAGGGGTGGGAGGAGAGAGGGCGTGGGGCTCAGTTAGCAAGAACCCTTTCAGCAACATTTTTAAATAAAACCTGTCAAAACCTGTGTTGACTAATAGAGACCACAGTGAACAATCATACAACATACTGTCTATCCACTTTGAAACTAAATGGTTGCTTTGACACTAACATAAAACAATGTTTTTTATATAGGAGATGGACATGATAATGAATGTATTTTACAGCAATGGCACATGCAAAGTTACATATTGGTAACTAAATGACATTTATCTTATCTTTGTTAGGTTATTTGTGTGTTGTGGTTTACACCAAACTCAACCTGATGACTGTCTGTCTCACACCTTCAAGGGGGCCTCAAACTTGTTAGCAGGGGGTTTCTGAGGGGGGAAAGATCACAAAAGATACCTGTTAGGAACAGTTAGAAATTGTCCAAAATAGGGGTGGGTTGTCAAACTTTTTTTTGCATTTGGGAGGGTAGTGCGGGGTTTTCCGGGCACAGGGGCACGTTCTTCCCTGATTTACATTAACCATTTGGCAGGTTTTACTATATAATGTATTCTACAGTTGGATTCGGGCAAAACTTGGAAACTAACAATGTTACTACGGGAGAGAGGGTAATGTATAACGTTTACATTGTCAGGATATGTTATTGTTAGCCATCAAGGATACTCTGGGAGGAGAGGAGACACAGTCTGGTATCAATCACCCTGACAGCCTTGAGTTGGGAAGGAGTGAGCACTTTGGGGTAGAGGTCAGGTCAGATGAAGTGAGGAAGAACAGATATAACTAAGGTTCTGTCTGGATGTTCAGTTGTGGAGGAGAAGACTCAACCTAGGAGAAAGGGTTAAATATCAGTGCTTGTGTGAAATGTTTTTTATCTGAATTACAGCTGTAACAACCCTTTGGGAAGAATTAAACTTGGTTAATCGTGAGTTATTTACTCTGAAAAATTTGAACCTAACACTACGGTATATAACCACATGTCCTCATCTGCTTGCATGCACTTCTGCTATCAAGGTGAATGGTACTTGTCTTATGCACTATGCTTTTCCACAAGCTTACTATACCACAGGTCAATATAGTCTACCAGTCAACTGTCTATCCTGCCCTCTATCCACCATTCATAGTGGCAATAGTGGTAGGTGGATCATTTGTCCAGATCTGCTGTAGGCAAACTAGAAATCATACCACACATAAAAGCATTCAAAGCTGCATCAATGCTTAGTATAAATCCACAACAACAAATAGGAATTGCTGACAGGCACTGGAGAGAACAGGTGCATCATTGCGCATGAAAGAACAGTGAAGACCCATGCAGCTCCCCTATTGATCTTGCTTAGGGACAATACAATATTCCTACCTACACTAGCCTACGAGACCAAAAACGATGAAAAATGAATAATTGCTTTATTGTTCTACTCTAGGCTGTAGACTGCAGTAAAAATGTAATAATAAGCCCTGTTATTTGAATGTTTCATTGCATTTGGATCAGTTGTGGGTCTACTCTGACCGATTCTAGAAAGGAGCAGCAGCAGGCCAGTCTGGCTGTATTTTTACAGCTGCTACTTTAAAAGTCTCCTATAGGCTACCTGCACACGCTCATCCACTCCCCTCTAATATAATTCCAGCATCCAAACTGCACACCGGCCATTCCATTACACCAAAAAATGTAAATACATTGGGAGATTGTCAAGCCAAGACTTTAATACTGAGTAGGGAGGGTCAATTATGGAGATAAGCACTCAAAGTCAGTAATCGGTATGCAGTTATGCGTTGCTTATTGATTGGTGGAAAATGTGTTGCATATATCTTATATCATCATTATCTGAAGCCGGCTCTTATCATAGTGTAATAAAACAGGCAGAGAGAGCTGGCTCGTCTGTTGTGGTCGGCGAACCCTCAACCTTCTGGCCCGTTAGCCCTGCGTGGCATCGACTGTGGTAAAGTTGATATCCACGTTTATAAGCACAGGTTTGCTACATGTATTGTTATTAATCGTCGTAATACATTTTTCTGAGTACATTTTAATAGTAGGGAGTGTCTGCACATTTTTGGACAGGACAAGGGGAAGGTTATGTGGAAAAAAAATTACATTGCAGAGGGGGTGAATCTTTTTTATGACACCTCAAGTTAGCAAGACAGTACAAACAGATCTGGGACTAAGGCTAGGAAAGATCTAAACAGCAGTCAGAAGTCATGAGTGAAGTCCCCCTTGGTGACTGACTGATGACTGGTATCCTTCCATATCACAGGAGGTTGGTGGCACCTTAGTTGGGGAGAACGGGCTTGTAGTAATGACTGGAGCGGAATCAGGGGAATGGAATCAAATACATCAAACACATGGTACTCCCTTCAGCAGCCTCCACTGTTCCACATATACCAAATATGATATATTTTACAACATATTTTAATTGACAATTAAGATTTTCTATTTTATTCTATTAAAATTATGATACTAGGTTCTGCCACAACATTTTTAAATAAAACTTGTTGTTGTGAAGTAGGTAGAACTCATCCAGTGACGTCATTCCCTGTCACACAACCTCAGAGATGGTGACCATGACAACTGACTGACCACACATTGAGGTGTTTGACTTGGGGTTGAGAAGAGTGTGAGAAAGACAGGAAGGGGGAACGTTAACTCTTTCTCAGCAGCATCACTTTTAGTTTAAAATGGCCCTGTGGTGAACCAAGGTAGAGCTGTGTACATCCTCATGCATGTGTACGTGTGCAGACAACATGGTTTGTGGTCATGTCTGCTTGTAAAGTCAGAAATCTGACCAGGTATAAGTAGATCTTATCAGACAGTCTGCAAAACAGTGAAGCTGAACAATACAAAACTACCTCTATCGTGCTCCAGTCTGGTAAGTTCAACTATCATATCATTATAGTCTGATAAGATGTTACAGCAAGAGTGGTGGTATCAGATATAGGGCCTAGTGCAAAATCATTGTGAAATGTGCAAAAAAGACAGTAAACATTGTAATCTCTGTGTGATTTCATTTGGTAACACTTTTTCTGTATCAATTTCCACTGGCCATTAATATCAGGGCCAAATTATTATTTTTTATTTTACCTTTATTTAACTAGGCAAGTCAGTTAAGAATAAATTCTTATTTACAATGACGGCCTACCCCAGCCAAACCCAACCCGGACGACGCTGTGCCAATTGTGCGCCGCCCTATGGGACTCCCGATCACGGCCATATGTGATGCAGCCTGTATTTGAACCGCGTACTGCAGTGATGCCTCTTGCACTGAGATGCAGTGTCTTAGACCACTGCGCCACTCGGGAGCCCCTTAGGGCCAAATTAGGGTCAAATTCAATCTGGTTCGAATGGAATTCTCGAATTGGTGCTGGGTCGAGAGAAACCCAGGCCAGTGCATCCCAGTTTCACAACTGGTGCCAGCTCGATTAGAAATTGTACTGGTGACGTCGTTACTATGCAACCACCAACTGATCACTGCTGGATTCTGATACCATGTTTAGCTATCTCGTCTGGGCTTGATGCTGTTAGCTAGCACATGGACAAGCAACACTGCTGTAGTCAGACATGACATGAATTAACACCATAGCTGGATCATTAATTTATTTTTGAATGAGCTAACGAGAGCTATCAGTAATTTTAACTGGCCATGTCATATTGAAAGCTAGATAGCTACATCATATCAAACAAGTCACGTGGTTTGCTTGGCTTCCTAGCTAGAAAATAGCCAATGCCATGGCTAGCAAGGTAGGTATAAAGCTAGCTAGTCTGTTATGCTAGTGATGACGATAACCAATTAGCTTGCTAGCTAATGTGTGTCTGTGTCTGGCTTCAAAGTGCAAATGGAAACGGGGCTTCAGTAGCATTTCAACTAACTATCTACAAACCGTAACAATAGCCATAACCCTAACCTTAACACTTATCCTAACCCTGAACTGTGTTAAACACCTAGCTACACATCCAAATTTTTATCAATCCATGTTTACCAAAATATTTCAATAGACAATAAAGATTTTCTATTTCATTCTATTATATTCTGTCCTAATCTATTCAAATTAGGATACTTGGTACTGCCACACACAAAAAAAGACTGACGTGAAGTTGTCTACACATTAGTGAACACTGGCGTTTAGAGTGACTTGAATTGCAAGTTGCAAAATGATGCAAAATCAAACCTGAGAAGCAGCTTTTTTGCATTCAGCAGAGCATTAGCTACAGGCTAATGACACAAACATAAAACAAAATATCTTGATCTAATGAACTGTCATAACCTACTTACTAAACTGGTGTTTTGACATTAGCTGTTGCTTTGACACTACTATAAAACACAATATCTCTAAGAGATGGAAATGATAATGAAAATATTCTACAGTAATGATGACAACTACATAGTTACATCTGGGAAACTGAATGACATTTATCTTTGTCAGGTTGTTTGTGTTGTGGTTGTGGTTTGCATCAAACTCAGTCTGATGATGACTGTCACACCTTCAAGAGGGCCTCAAACTTTAGTGTGGGTTCTGAGTGGAAAAATACTAGAAAAAGATACCTGTTAGTGGGAAAGAGATCAACAGTAGTCAGAAGTCACCCTGATGATTGACTGATGACTGGTATCATTCCACATTTAACCAAATGTGAAATATTTTCTGAAATATTAAAAAACATTTTATAACATTAGCCACTTACACTCATGGGAAATTACCTACAGTTGAAGTTTACATACACCTTACCCAAAAACATTTAAACTCAGTTTTTCACAATCCCTGACATTTAATCCAAGTAAAAATTCCCTGTCTTAGGTCAGTTAGGATCAACACTTTATTTTAAGAATGTGAAATGTCAGAATAATAGTAGAAAGAAAGATTTATTTCAGCTTTTATTTCTTTCATCACATTCCCAGTGGGTCAGAAGTTTACATACACTCAATTAGTATTTGGTAGCATTGCCTTTTATGTTTAACTTGGGTCAAATGTTTCAGGTAGCCTTTCACAAACTTCCCACAATAAGATGGGTGAATTTTGGCCCATTCCTCCTGACAGAGCTGGTGTAACTGAGTCAGGCTTGTAGGCCTCCTTGCTCGCACACACTTTTTCAGTTCTGCCCATAAATGTTCTATGGGATTGAGGTCAGGGCTGTGTGATGGCCACTCCAATACCTTGACTTTGTTGTCCTTAAGCCATTTTTCCACAACTTTGGAAGTATGCTTGGGGTCATTGTCCATTTGGAAAACCCATTTGTAACAAAGTTTTAACTTCCTGACTGATGTCTTGAAATGTTGCTTCAATATATCCACATAATATTCCTACCTCATGATGCCATCTATTTTGTGAAGTACACCAATCCCTCCTGCAGCAAAGCACCCCCTTAACACAACTGTGCTTCACGATTGGGATGTGTTCTTCGGCTTGCAAGCCTCCCCTTTTCCCTCCAAACATAACGATGGTCAAAATGGCAAAACAGTTCTATGACCAGGAGGATTTCTCCAAAAAGTATAATATTTGTCCCCATGTGCAGTTGCAAACCGTAGTCTGGCTTTTTTATGGCGGTTTTGGAGCAGTGGTGTCACGACTTCCACCGAAGTCGGCTCCTCTCCTTGTTCGTGTGGCGTTCGGCGATCGACGTCACCGGCTTTCTAGCCATCGCCGCTCCATTTTTCATATTTCCATTTGTTTTGTCTTGTTCCATACACACCTGGTTTTCATTCCCTAATCAACCTACATGTATTTAGTCCTCTGTTTCCCTCCATGTCTTTGTGTGATATTGATTATTGTAAGTGCTTCTGCACATTTTGTTTGACTGGTGCATGTCGGGTTATTGTGCCCATATTTTTGTGTTTCTATGGCCGTTTGTTTTACTATTAAAACTACCAAGTTCTGCTCTCCTGCGTCTGACTTCCTCACCTCCAGTACACACCGCATCACAGGTGGCTTCTTCCTTGCCGAGCCGCTTTTCAGGTTATGTCGATATAGGACTTGTTTTACTGTGGATATAGATATTTTTGTACCTGTTTCCTCCAGCATCTTCACAAGGTCCTTTGCTGTTGTTCTGGGATTGATTTGCACTTTTCGCACCAAAGTACGTTCATCTCTAGGTGACAGAACACGTCTCCTTCCTGAGCGGTATAACTGCTGCGTAGTCTCATGGTGTTTATACTTGCGTACTATTGTTTGTACAGATGAACGTGGTACCTTCAGGCGTTTGGAAATTGCTCCCAAGGATGAACCAGACTTTTGGAGGTTCACAATTCTTGGCTGATTTCTTTTGATTTTCCCATGATGTCAAGAAAAGAGGCACTGAGTTTGAAGGTAGGCCTTGAAATCCATCCTCAGGTACACCTCCAATTGACTCAAATGATGTCAATTAGCCTATCAGAAGCTTCTAAAGCCATGACATCATTTTCTGTAATTGTCCAGGCTGTTTAAAGGCACAGTCAATTTAGTGTATTTAGTCTTCTGACCCACTGGAATTGTGATACGGGGAATTATAAATGAAATAATCTATCTGTAAACTATTGTTGGACAAATTACTTGTCAAAGTAGCTGTCCTAACCGACTTGCAAAACTATAGTTTGTTAACAAGAAATTTGTGGAGTGGTTGAAAAACGAATTTTAATGAGTCCAACCTAAGTGTATGTAGACTTCCAACTTCAACTGTATATGGATAGGGCTAAAATGAAACATTTCTTACGGAAGATATATTCATACCCATGGTAGCACTTAAAAGGAAATAGTTGGGAGACTATGGAGCAATGATTATACTAAAGGTGAGGACACAACAGGTCACCTGACAAGACTGAATCTAAACATTACACCGTTGATTTTATGTGCATTTTACATTGACATTTACATTACAAACCAGAACTGAACTAAAAACTATTCATCTAACATCCAACATTTACAAGTCATTCAACGAAGTCACTTGTACCCAAAATAAGAGCTACAACACAACATCCCTGTTGTGAATGGCCCCACAAGTACCACTCCCTGCACCTTCTGACCAATGCCTTAGGAATTCTGAACAAGAACATGAAGTATTTCCAAATCTTCCGATGAACCAGAGGCTTTCTATGGTGTCTGAAATACTACAATGTGATTTGGACAGCTCTTTAGACAAGCAAATCACCTCTAAATGCCTTGGAACTCGCTCCTGTTTTGAGGTCACCACCTACATTGGTGCCCCACTGGGGGGGTACTCTCAGCTGCCGCATGAGAAGGAGTTGCTGATTCCCCCCTATGAAGTGTTCAATAGACAATATTTTATATTCCATTCATATTAGGATACTTCCCAATAGGCATAGACGTCAATTCAACATCCATTTCACGCTGGTTCAACCTAATTTAATTTTAAATGACGTGGAAACAATTTTGATTCAACCAGTGGGTTGGTTCTTCAACAATTTTTTAAAATTAAAACGTATCACTGAGAAATCGCTGGAACTCACCCAGTGACGTCATTACCAGTTACTCACACAACCTGAGAGCCTGTGGCCGTGTGACCATAGAATCTGGTACTTCTGTGTTGGAACAATGTTTGTGGTTGTGTGGGCTTGTATTAGTCAGATGTCTGACCAGGTATAAGTAGACCTTTGCAGAAAAGCTGCAAACACAAGTCCTGAAGCTGATCAATACAAAACAACCTCAATCATGCTCCAGTCTGGTAAGTTGAACTATCAGATCATTATAATCTTATAATTCGTTACAACAACAGTGGTGGTATGATATATAGCATTGTCAGTAGTAGTACTCATTATTTCTCTATAGAGTTTATATCAGTAGTACTAACTAAATGACACTAGGTTGTTTAACGTGGCTAATGTTATTTCTCCATAGAGTTTATATCAGTAGTAATAATGAAATACTACTAGATTGTTGTAGCTAACATAGCTATGATTTTTTAAATTTTTGAAAAATTCTATATATCCATTGTTTAGCTGGAATGGAATGTTTTTATCCTTTATATTTGACTGTAATATGTGGCTGTCTCACCTAGCTACTGTACAGTGCCTTCAGAAGGTATTCTTACCCTTTATTTTTTCCAAATTTAGTGTTTTTACAAAGTGGTAATGAAATGGATTTAAACGTCATTTTTTTGTCCAAGTTTTACACAAAATACTATGAAGTATCAAAGTGGAAGAAATTATTTTACATTTGTGAAAAGTTAATGAAAAAATAAAACACAAATATCTTCATTAGATAAGTATTCAACCCTCTGAGTCAATAAATGTTAGAATCAATTTTGACAGCAATTACAGCTGTGAGGCTTTCTGGGTAAGTTAAGAAATGTGCCTACCTGTATTGTACAATATTTGCAAATTAATCATTTTTTGCAAATATTATAAGTTCTATCAAGTTGGTTGTTGATCATTGCTAGACAGTAATTGTCTAATCTTGACATAGATTTTCAAGATGATTTAGTCAAAACTGTAACTAGGCCACTCAAGAAAATTCAATGTTGTCTTGTTAAAACTTCTTTGGGACAGGGGGCAGTATTTTCACATCCGGATGAAAAGCATGTCCAAAGTAAACGGCCTGCTACTCAGACCCTGAAGCGAAGATATGCATATTATTAATAGATTTGGATAGAGAACACTCTGAAGTTTCTTAAACTGTTTGAATCATGTCTGTGAGTATAACAGAACTTATTTGGCAGGTGAAACCCTGAGGACAAACTCTCTTTTCATTGGGTTTTCATTGGGAATCCAGATTTCTAATCGACTTTCCTGCAGTTCCTATCGCTTCCACTGGATGTCAACAGTCTTTAGAAATTGTTTTAGGGATATCCTTTGAGAAATGAAGAAGTAACACTGTTCAGAACGGAGGTAGAGAGATGTGTACTCTTTGATAGAGGCGCGTGACCTGAAAAGCTCGCTCCACTTTGTTTTCCTCCGGTATTGAACACAGATCATCCCATCTTCAATTGTATCAATTATTTACGTTAAAAAATACCTTAAGTTGTATTAGGAAAGTAGTTTGACATGTTTGGACAAAGCTTACAGGTAACTTATGAGAAATTTTGTAGTCATGTTGCGCAACTTGGAACCGGTGTTTTTCTGGATCAAACGCGCCAAATAAATGGACATTTTGGATATATATCAACGTACTTAATCGAACAAAAGGACCATTTGTGACGTTTATGGGACATATTGGAGTGCCAACAGAAGAAACTCGTCAAAGGTAAGGCAAGAATTATATTTTATTTCTGAGTTTTGTGTTGCGCCTGCAGGGTTGAAATATACTTTTCTGTCTTTGTTTACTGGGGTGTTATCCTAAGATAATAGCATCATTTGCTTTCGCCGAAAAGCCTTTTTGAAATCTGACACATTGGCTGGACTCACAACAAGGGTAGCTTTAATTTGGTATCTTGTATGTGTGATTTCATGAAAGTATACATTTTAGAGTATTTTTAAAACATTTGGCGCTCTGCATTTTCACTGGATGTTGGCCAGTTGGAATGCTACCGTCCTGCATATCCCAGAGAGGTTTAATCACCAAAGGTGGATAACTGACTAAAAGGAGTAAAATACACAAAATCGTGTCTCGTACAATTGAAAAAGATCTCTCATGGTTGAAATTCTCCATTATATACCGCCATTCTGTCCTTTAGTAGTGTTTTTGTAGAAATCGCCTCAAACGTCATTTTACATCATGTTAAACAGTACTGCAAAAATGTTTACTTACAGAGTGCATCAAACATGATTTAGACCTTGTTTATGGAAAAGTGTTTATTTCTGTATTTCATGGTTGCAACTTGCTGAAAATTGTTCACAGTGTTCCTATTCTTGTTAAAGCAACTCCAATGTACATTTGGCCTTGTGTTTTAGGTTGCAAGATTTTACTCTAGGATTTGGCTTGTGCTTAGCTTTATTCTCAAAAAAACTTGTCAATGACAATTATACCCATAACACGATGCAGCCATCAGCATGCTTAAAAATATGACAAGTGGTACTCAGTCATTTGTTGTGTTGGATTTTCCCCCTTATATAAAGCTTTGTATTCAAGATATAATTAATTTCTTTGAATTTAAAAAAAAAAGTTTTACTTTAGTGTCTTATTGCAAACAGGTCGCATGTTTTGCAATATTGTATTCTGTACATGCTTCCTTCTCCATCTGTCAGTTAGGTTAGTGTTGTGGAGTGAGTACAATGTTGTTAATCCATTCTCAGTTTTCTACCATCACAAACATAAACATTTTAAACTATTCTAAAGTCACTATTGGCCTCCTTGTGAAATCCCTGAGCGGTTTCCTTCCTTTCTCTATAAAGTGTACTGTTGTCATTCTGCAGTCAATTGGAAAAAAGTAGCAAGCCAATTATTGAATGAGACTTGATTGACAGTAGTTTTGCTTCACAATAAAGGCTTTGTTAAATGGTGGCATTCCAAAAACTCCTATCAATTCTTAGAAGTGAATAATATCAAAGCTATTTTTATAATGATTATAATGATTACCAGTATGTTTATGTTTACTATCCGCTTCTATATGGTGCTTGTCACGCTCTTGATAATGGACGGACCAAGGCGCAGCGTGATTTGAGTTCCATATCCATTTATTAAGTGAAAACTTCTCAACAAAACAATAAACAAGCAACGAATCATGACTTCCGTGGTGTAACAAACACAATCAATATCCCACAAATACAGGTGGGAACAGGGACAACTTAAGTATGATCCCCAATTTAAAGACAACGATAATCAGCTGCCTCTAATTGGGAACCATTCTCAATCCCAAACATATAAATAAATTGACTAGAACTTCCCCTAGTCACACCCTGACCTACAACACCATAGAGAATCAAGGGCTCTCTATGGTCAGGGCGTGACAGTGCTATTGCAATTCATTTTAAAACGTGAATAGTGTCAAAGCTATGTTGTATCATGTTGGGTACTGTTATGATGATTGGTATTTGTCTCCTGTATATGTTGTTTTACTACAGGTGCTGTTGAAGTCATGGGGCGAAACAACATCCTAACCTTTGCTGTGCTGTGTGTCTTCCATGTTTGGACTCTGGGTGTGGACTCGAAGATGGTAAGACGTGGACTCCAAGATGGTACTTTCAGCATATAGTCTTGCTACTTTTAATCTGAGAACAAGATTGTTACAGTAAAAAAAATGTAATAATAGTATATATAAAACTGTTTCTCTGTATTCTCCTCCGTATTCTCTGAAGGTTCATCTCCATCAGCCTGGTCTCAATTCCAGCATACCCTTAGACATGGTCCCTGACTCTGTTGACGACATGTATAACGGCTGCACTGAACAAATGTACAACAAGGTGCAGAAGGAATATCTTGTACATGAAAACAAAGAGCCCTTCAAAAATGCCTGGAAGTGGGCCGAAAGGTGTGCAAAAAATGTGAAGAAACGATTCCGAAAGGACAAGTCTGAGTACAATGTTAGCGACAAACTTTCACATAATCATATCAAGGCTATCTGTGCTTACACAACAGGTCATCCTTCAATACACTCAGAGTTCAACCAAGCAGTCCGGACCAATAGATATAAGTATACAACCTCCTTCCAGTTCCACTCCCTGCATTTCTTCCTGACTGACGCCATTCGCCTCCTGAAAAAAAAGCAATCTTGTCACATCACATACAGAAGAACCAAAATGAAGTTTGTGGGTAAAGTTAACAAAACTATTAGATTTGGCTACTTTGCCTCCAGCTCTCTTAACAAGGACAATTCTGAATTTGGAGACAAGTCCTGCTTTGAGATAGAGACGTGTTTTGGCGCTTACCTGAAGTCCTTCCCCAAAATGGGGACAAAAGAAGAGGAGGTGTTGATTCCACCCTATGAAGTGTTCAACGTTACTGAAGTACTCAAGAAAGAAGACGATCCAACACTTTGGTGTGATGTTGTGAACAAACTACAGAGCACCAAAATAGCCAAGAGTAACCTGAATTGCAAAATGTTTAAGAAGCCAATTATTAATTAAGAAAATTAACATTGAGTCATTGTCCCTAAAGAGGATGTAATTCAACCAGCTCAGCTTCTTATTCTCACGCTTCTTACAAAAATAAATACAATAAAATGTTGACCATAGTTTCTATTGTAATACGTTAATTGGTGTTTATTTGTGGATGTTACATACAAACCTCATCCTGACTACCAGAAACAGTGATTATTAAGATGTGTGTATTAACCTGTGTATCAGACTCCATAGGAGACTTTAAAGCACTTATATTCCTTCTGCAGCTTGTTTCAACATGAATAAAGACAATCGTTGAGCAAGAATACTGTATTCGTCATGTATTTTTTGTTTAAACTATTAACGTACTACGTTTAGACAAAGTGAAATTAATCCATGGATCAATCTATAAAATTACATGACAAGTTTAATTGTTCAATAAAGTTATGCTTAATTACTTCCTCCGAGGTGGTACATAAAGCCACAAATAAAGTGATACCTGAAACTACCAATTGGTACTGAAGGATTTTTTTTTTAAATCCCATGAAACATTTAAAATCATGTAAAAACATTCAAACATTTACTACTTTCACAAAAAGACAACATAAGGCATCATGGAATTATACAATTAATGTTCTTCCATAGAATACTTCTAACAGTCCAACATGGCTTCTGACCAATCATATGGCCAAATAAGGATTGACTGGCTGGCTCCACAGTACTGTTACAGAGCAAAGTTGGCGTCTTGACTTAAATTGGCCGACAGGCGTCACTCATCACCAGATTCTCAGAGCAGGTGGGGCCCCACCCCTGCTGTCCCTGATTGGCTCCCCTCCTATTTCTGTCCTCCAATGGGGTGCAAATACACACGTGATTCTCTGCTGGTTGGTTAATAAATCAATATGCAGCACAGAGAAACACACACACTCAGTCAAGTGAAGAAGTCTCCCTCCCTTCCACCCCCCCCCATCTCCCCTCCCTACACCCCCCCCCCCCTCTCTCTCATCTCTCTGTCACTCCCTCCCTCAGGTTGGAGGTGTGCAGGACCAGGATGGAGCCTCTGGCTCCCAGGTAGAGTGTGTCAGAGCTGGGGTCCAGCAGGAGGACGCTGGTGTTGGACACCCCCAGAACTGTGCCTGATGAATAAATTAACTAAGCTGATGCTGTGTTGTTTGTTTATTAATTTGGGTCTAAAAACGAGACATAACCAAAGAGTTTTCAAATAGAATAATGGACATTTTACAGTATATCTCTAATTTCTCAGCATACCATAGATTAAAGCAGCCTTCAAACCTCTCTTCTGGAGCCCCAGACATTAAATGTTGTAGCCCTGAACTTGGATGCCTGATTTGAATATTTAAAGGCTTCATGATTAGTTGACAAGTTGAATCAGGTGTGCTACTTAGTTCTGGAATTGTTCAAATACATGGAACGGCTGGGGGTCCCTGAGAAGAGGTTTGAAAAAGGTTTAAACAATAAACTCAATACCAGTATTTTCACTGACAAGACACCTTCTCACACAGCCAATATATCGCTTTGTTGGAGAGAGAGAGAAAACAAATCTTGGTCCTCCTCTCCCTCTCCATCCCCATCGTTGGGCTCTCCTTTCCTCCAGAGGCTGGAGAAAACACACAAAGATAGGGCTGGATTCAACCACGGCTGGCTGGTGGCACCATAATTGGGGAGGAAGGGCTCATGATCATGGTTGGAATAGAATGGTGTCAAACACATGGTGTCCATAGTTTCCATGTGTTTGATACTACTCCATTCACTCCATTCCAGCCATTATTGTGAGCCATCCTCCCCTCACCTGCCTCCCCTGGCAACCAAACCACTTCAACACTTATGCATTCTCTTGTTTAGCGATATTGAGTCTTTACAGTTTGATTGTCCGCATGGTCAGTAGTATCTAGTCTATTGATGCAAGGAGCATCAATCTAAGGAACATAACGAAGAAATGCCCTTCCAAATCTGTCAGTTTAAGCTAGAGATACCTGTTTTTCCAAGGGCTGCTTCTCAATCTAGCACATCTGCCTATAGTGGCCTTCCACATCTGCCTATAGTGGCCTTCCACATCGGCGGTGGAAGGTGTCCGAGTTACAACTGCGTTTGTCAGACCATGAAACATCCCGAAAAACGGTCTTCTCATGGAAACATCTGTAGCGTCCGAACGGGTTGGCCGACAAACTAATATGGATAGATGAGACTCTCACAAACACGATGCTGTTCTCCGTTTTGCACTACGACCCACACAAGTATCATGGAACTATTTTGAAGGTAACCTGTACCGGTAGAAAATGAATGGAAGCAGGGAAGTAGCGCCACAGTCAAATAATATTACAAAAAAATATTCATATTCATGAAATCACAAGTGCAATATTGCAAAACACAGCTTAGCCTTTTGTTAATCCACCTGTCGTCTCAGATTTTGAAATGATGCTTTACAGCGAAAGCAATCCAAGCGTTTGTGTAAGTTTATCGATAGCATAACATAACATCATGTACACTAAGCATTAAGTAGCTAGGTCAAGAAAATCAGAAAAACAATCAAATTAATAATTTACCTTTGATGATCTTCGGATGTTTTCACCTACGAGACTCCCAGTTACACAACAAATGTTACTTTTGTTCCATAAAGATTATTTTTATACCCAAAATACCTCAGTTTGTTTGTCGCGTTATGTTCAGAAATCCACAGGAAAGAGCGGTCCCGACAACGCAGACGTATATTCCAAAAAATATCCATAATGTCCACAGAAACATGTCAAACGCTTTTTATAATCAATCCTCAGGTTGTTTTTAAAATATACTGTATTTTCGATAACATATCAACCGGGAGTGTAGGTTTTTCAATAACACCGGGAGAAACAATGGCCGCTTTACTCTGTAGCGCAAAACTCATACTGAGAGCCCCCACCTATCCACTTACGCAATGTGATCTTTCACGCTCATTTTTCAAAATAAAAGCCTGAAACTATGTCTAAAGACTGTTGACACCTTAGGGAAGACATAGAAAAAGGAATCTGGTTGATATCCCTTTAAATGGAGGATAGATATGCATAGGAACAGAGAGGTTTCAAAATTAGAGGCACTTCCTGATTGGATTTTCCTCAGGCTTTCGCCTGCAATATCAGTTCTGTTATTCTCACAGACAATATTTTTTACAGTTTTGGAAACTTTAGAGTGTTTTCTATCCTAATCTGACAATTATATGCATATCCTAGTTTCTGGGGCTGAAAAATAGGCAGTTTCAAATGGGTACGTTTTTTAGCCAAAAACGAAAATACTGCCCCCTACACGCAAAAGGTTAAATATACTTAAGTATCAAAAGTACGTAATTTAAGCAAAAGTATTAATCATTTCAAATTGCTTATATTAAGCAAACCAAACGGCACCATTTCCTTGTTTTTATATTATTTACGGATAGCCAGGGGCACACTCCAACACTCAGACATAATTTACAAACAAGGCATGTGTCTGCTAGATCAGAGGCAGTGGAGATGACCAGGGATGTTCTCTTAAAAAGTGTGTGAATTAAACCATTTTCCTGTCCTAAGCATTCAAAATGTACAAGTACTTTTGGGTGTCAGGTAAAATGTATGGAGTAAAAAGTACAATATTGTCTTTAGGAATGTAGTGAAGTAAAAGT
>NW_027258329.1:0-83943 GCF_045791955.1 Oncorhynchus clarkii lewisi | reverse complement strand
GACCCACAAAGCATCACGCAAGATGACACCGTGTTAACACTGACCCACAAAGCCTCACGCAAGACAGATCTGCATATAATGTGTGTGTACAAGAGCTTTAGAGGCACCAGTTGCTTTTAAAAACCCTAGAATCTGCCCTTCGAAAGTCTTCCAATGGTAGAGAAAAGCAACATGTAGTAAGATTTCCAATAGTAGACTGGTATCTACTGCAGTCTATGACGTGTAAACTGAATTAGGATCAGCTTTTGTTGTTTGATCGGGGTGCCATTTTGTCTTGTTTTGTGTGCTTGTTTCCACAGATAATCCTGGAGATTAGGAAAGAAGGGGATTACAGAATCTCAATCTGGATTATCATTGGGAGCACGCTGGGAGGGTTGTTGCTGCTGTCCCTGCTCAGCCTAGCTCTATGGAAGGTAAACCCTGCCCTACTACCCTGGAGCTTTCATCATGTACAAACATTACAACGGCATGATGATCACAATATACATTTATCATGGACATAATCATATCTAGATAGTGAGTTTACAGCAACAGGATTTGTGTTTGTTTAAACTAGATAGATAATTACCCGATTGCACCTGTAATTGTACTGTCCTGGATTGCAGAAGTGACAGTGAGCATAGTGTGCCATTTCAGGAACACTCAGGTTCTTTCTCTAAATTCAGTAGGAGGATTTTAACTGACTGACGTCTAGACAGTGTTGTAACTGCAGTGTAATAGTGGACGACACTGCCCTCTTCTGGCAAAGAATGATTGTACATTATTGTATGTATTTTCCCACACTGATAAAGCCAGCTGAGATTGTTTCTATGAAAACGATCTAGAAGTATCTATGCCTCTCAATCTCACTTCTCCCTCCTCCTCCAAGCTTGGCTTCTTCCAGAGGCAGAAGAGGAGAGAAGAGGATGAGCAGGAGACCAATGGAAAGGTGGCAGAGGAGCGGTAACTAACGCAGGCGAGGGACCAGCCATCACACACACACACAGGGGAACCAACACTCAGGGACTGTCCCATCCCCCCGACACTACAGCGGTACAGTCCAGAAGGCTCTGCAAGATGAGACCGTCAGATCAAGACCTGCTCAGTGCACTGGATGACCAACTGTACCTGTATGACCCATGAGACGTTAGCACTACCAACCATAATGCCCTGCCCTCCACTGTACTGCTGAGACTACTGGACCCTCCTCGGTGCCTGGTTACCAATACCCACCTCTGATCTCTACCCTTTAGCTAGACACCTTTCCCCCTGGTTACCCACATATGACCTCTACCCTTTAGCTAGACACCCTTCCCCATGGTTACCCACCTCTAACCTCCACCCACACTACCCCTGGTTACCCACCTCTGACCTCTACCCTTTAGCTAGACACCTTTCCCCCTGGTTACCCACCTCTGACCTCTACCCTTTAGCTAGACACCCTTCCCCATGGTTACCCACCTCTAACCTCCACCCACACTGCCCCTGGTTACCCACCTCTAACCTCCACCCACACTGCCCCTGGTTACCCACCTCTAACCTCTACCCTTTAGCTAGACACCCTTCCCCATGGTTACCCACCTCTAACCTCCACCCACACTGCCCCTGGTTACCCACCTCTAACCTCTACCCTGTATCTAGACACCCTTCCCCATGGTTACCCACCTCTAACCTCCACCCACACTGCCCCTGGTTACCCACCTCTGACCTCTACCCTGTATCTAGGCAATGGCACCCTTCCTCCTGACCACATTGAAGAGTGATGGAGAGATATTTTGGTTGATGAGTCCATTCCTATTGGTGTAATAATGACTAACTTAGAAAAGGCTGCAGTTATAGTCAGACAATGATTCTGAGGCAAGCAGCTTAAATTTGATTCACCTTGGTAGGCTTTGTTTTGAGATAACTGTACACTGTACAAGAAGAAACCTCAAGGTGCTGTGCCAACTGCAGGCGGCAATATTGGCTTACTATGGCCGACTGTGCTGACATGTACAGTACATACTTCTGGAGAGAAACACAAAGACAAAGAAGTTGGCGGCATGTGCCAGTAGATGTGACTCTACCCAAGTGACTTTTAGAGAATGGTATTGTGAACTGAACATCTCCAAGACACCAGGACAACAATTGTCAACATTCAAGAAACTCTCTGGTGCTTTTGTTTCCAGAGAACAGTTTTTTTTGTAAGTCCCAAGAAAAGACCTTCTGTTTTGGAGATCCCACGTTCCTTCCCCTCTCCTCTCATACTAGTCCTACAGTATCTCCGTTGGAGGAAAATACATGGAATAAATTCATAATTTTGATGCACTTTTACTTTGTAGAAATACAAACTTGAATTTTGTAAATAGTCAAGTATCTTTTTATACATAACCAAGTGTAATATTGTGATTTTCCAGTATTCCCCACAAGGATTGTGGCATTATCCTGTTCCTCTAGAGACATGGCAAATGTGTTTAGCCTACGAGACAAATACAAATGGGTTTTCTGACATGCTTTGCACCACAACAAATAGCCTTTGAAGAAAGGATATGCATAGAACTATTCTCCACCCGCAACATGCACCTGTTCTGAGCTGTTGAAAAACGACTTATTCAGGATTTCAACAAAATGGCGGGCTATCATGTAATGTTACATGAGCTAATGAGGATCGGACCATTGGTGTTTAGTGCTTCTATGTGCAAATGAATTATTTTCAAATGTTTTTTTTGTCAATGAAATCCCTTTTGTTTATTCATGAATGTCAGTGTCCAACCCATGTGGATGAGGTATAAATCAACTCTAATACATCTAGAATAAAATATGTCTAATGTGTTGTATCTATTGTTGTGTTGCCTCAACTTTATCAGCGTTTTGTATGAGACACTCCTTCAATGCCCGTCACCGTGAAACACACACACAATTGTATAGAAGTAACTGACAAAAATAGCAAAATGAATAGCCGATACATTGAAGCTGGCTTCTAAAACAGAGAGCCTTCAAACTAGGCAAAAGTCCTGACCAGCAGAGCACTGGGACAACATCACATCACATAAGTAAAGTCAAATATGGTGGATAAATGAAGATAGTTCACTCAGGCCATTTCCCATTGAAAATAATGGTCAGTTCAAGTCTACTTTTAATGGTGTAGTCTTCCATAGACACCAATGCAATAGCAGCTGGGTCTGATCTAGTTAGTTCATTGACTTTCCTTGAACCAGAATAAAAACTGCCAGTGGGGTGTCTCACTTCCTCTTCCGTCTCTGGTAAAGCTCCACGTATTATGTACTTTAAGTGAGAAATGTGTTAATGATATAAATTCTCCATAACTTATCTGCTAGAATCAATAACCTCAAACTACAGTCGAGATCCTACGCCCACGTGAAAAATCCCTTCCCCCAACTTTCACCCACGTGTGTTCCGCTTGTGTGTGTGTGTGTGTGTGGAGATACTGGATATAATGACAAGATACTTGTGTCTTCGCCCTAACAATGGGATTCATTGTCCACAGAGCGGAACGGCCTATTCCCCTCTTTGGATTGGTGGATACATAGTTATTTGAACACTTTTTAAAATATTCGATGAGGGGTGTTGACATCCACCTCCTGTGTTCAATGGAGATGCTAGCCTCACGAATGTGCATACTGTCTCGAATGGGCTTAAATTGTCATTTTTTAGTCAACGATTTAAACAAAATACTGTAATTTCAAAGTGGAAGAAAAATACAAACGTTTTATTAAATGGAAAATAAAACACTATGTTGTTTAGCTTCAACACCCCGAGTCAATACAATCACCTTTGGCAACGATTACAACTGTCAGTCTCTCTGGGTAAGACTCTAAAAGCTTTTCACACCAGGATTGTTCAATATTTGCCCATTATTCTTCAAACTATGTCAAGTTGGTTGTTGATCATTGCTAGACAGCCATTTTCAAGTCTTGCCATAGATATTCATGCCAAAAATGTAAATAAGCCACTCAGGAACATTCAATGTTATCTTGGTAAACAACTCCAGTGGATATTTGGCCTTGTATTTTAGGTTATTGTCCTGCTGAAAGTTGAATTTGTCTCCAAGTGTCTGGTGGAAAGCAGACTGAACCAGGTTTTCCTCTAGGATTTTGCCTGTGCTTAGCTCCATTCCGTTACTTTTTTTATCCTAAAAAAAACTCCCTAGTCCTTGCCAATGACAAGCATACCCATAACATGTTGCAGCAACCACCATGCTTGAAAATGTTTAGAGTGGTACTCAGCAATATTCCCTCTAAACTGCGTGCCTGCGCAGTAGCCTGAGACTGCCTCGCAGAAGAAATATCAGCCCACGGAAAGAAGCACGAGATGGAAGTTCATTCACTTTCGAGAGTTTTCCGTTAGTTAACACGATCAACGTTTCCCTTTACTTTGGCAATTGTGATCGAATCAACAGCAGCATTAGCCACTTTCAACGCAACATACCTAAACAAGAAGAACTATGCAAGAAATGTTGTAGGCAGAGCGCTTCAGACTAGGATTCTACTGACTCAGCCAGTACACTAGACAGACTACACAGACCAGTGCAGCATACCCAAAAGAGCTGCAGTAGGCCTATATGCAAATAGACCATTTCCATATATGGATCTGTGACATTTACTTTGAATTGGACTGTATTTCCAGCATGATCGGTCTTGAGTAAATGTGCTTGTTTTGAGATCAAAGGGAGAACTGCATGTATCCACGTGTGCACATTTTGTTTCTATCCTTTGCAAGTTAGTGAGTTATTAGCCCAGTTATAGATCATTTGTAGTCAGCAAATGGGGGAGTGAATGTTTCCTACAAGAGCATAAAACGTGCTTTGAGAGACATATTTGAAAAGCCAGTCAGGTCAAAGGGCTTTTTATTGTCTTAAAGGGGCAGTGTTGTATTTTGAGACAGGCTTGAATAAGATGAGTAGCCAATAGGCAGAGGGTAGCATAATGTATCTGATTCTCTGTAATACTATTGTGGGAATAATAATGCACCTTATTTTGTAAAGTGGTTTCCGGTATCGTACGCCACAATATTTTCAGTCACTTCCCTATCTGAAGGACAAGTGGATAAACAGGTTAATGTCAAGCCCCGTGTCACGAGGGACTGAGTGTGTGAGGTAGAATCAGGCGCAGAGAGCAGAGAGTTTCACAGGGAAAAGTGCACTTTAAAATGGCACCAAAATCCAATGCCCAAAACACAGGGCGCGAAAAATACTGACCAACCCAAAACACAGGGTACACGGTCCGGAGCACGAACACACCCAACGACAACAACACGTAACACAAAATCAAAACCGCGCAAAAAAGGGGCGGGTTCACTAGCCTTAAATAAGGTAGCACATCAGAAAAACACAATTAAACACAGGTGCAACTAATAAGACAAAACAAACAGAAAAAGGGATCGGTGGCGGCTAGTAGGCCGGTGACGACGACCGCCGAGCACCGCCCGAACAGGCAGGGGAGCCAACTTCAGCGGGAGTCGTGACACCCTGCATGTTTTTTCCCCCAAAAGTTGGATGGAATGTAGGACTACATTGAGCACCACACATTGCTTGCTACAGTTGGCTGAACGAGATAACTTTTTCCATGTTAAAATGTTATGGGATGCATTTTCTCCATTGTTTTTGATGGTACATTATGATCAAATAGCCACAGTATCCTACTTGGCCACTGTTAAAACTAACTTAAAGCGGGTACAGACCAAATACATAACACTTTGTATTCAGGACAAAGTTTTGGCAGATTTACTTTAGTGCCTTATTGCAAACAGCATGTTTTGGAATATTTGTATTCTGTACAGACTTCCTTCTTTTCACTCTGTCATTTAGGTTAGTATTGTGGAGTAACCACAATGTTGTTGATCCATCCTCAGTTTTCTCCTATCACAGCCATTAAAATCTGCAACTGTTTTAAAGTCACCATTGGCCTCCCAGGGAAATCCCTGAGCTGTTTCCTTCCTCTGCAGCAAACGAGTCCTGTATCTTTGTAAAGACTGGGTGCATTGATTCACCATCCAAAGTGTAATTAAATAACTTCACCATGCTCAAAGAGATATTGAAAGTCAGTGTTTTTTTTACATTTTTAGGTGCCTTTCTTTGCAAGGCATTGGAAAACCTCCCTGGTCTTTGTGGTTGAATCTGTGTTTGATTTCTACAATAATGTGTATCAATGCAGAGCAGCTAAAAATGACAATTTGAAACAACAGGAAACGCATGTAAACATGTTATATTTAGCAAAGTGCTTCCCTAAGCTTTACTTTCTAGAAAATACCCAGTTGTCCTTTTTAGGGGTTAACAAAAGTTAGGCAATGAACAGCTAGTTGGTGATTGACCGGGGTAATGACCAACAGGGCTGAGTTTATCATTATTAGTGCAGGGGCAGAAGAATGGATAGTTTCACTGTGATGCTGTTATCGATGTCAGATAGGGGAGAGTCTCTCACTCTCAAAGTAAAGATACCTTAATAGAAAATGACTCAAGTAAAATTGATCCAGCAAAATACTACGAGTAAAAGTCTAGAAGTAGTCATTTAATATACTTAAGTATCAAAAGTAAAAATCATTTCAAATTCCATATAAACTAAACAGCAACATTTTCTATTTTTAAATGTATGGATAGCCAAAAAGGGTTCTCCTATTGGGGAAAGCCAAATAACCCTTTTTTCTATGTGTAGTCTAACACATGAATCATATGCCTTGACAAAATGACACAGACAACAGGGATGAGAGAAGACTAAACTCTAGCTGTTACAGTGTTTTTTCTTCAGTAGCTATTAACATGTTTTTCTCCTTGCCTTAGACGACATTTCTTTACATACCAGTCTCCTTTCGAACATAGACTGTATGCACATCGTACATAGTAACTCTAAAGTAGCTCCTAGTATGTTACCTGTTGGTCTAACGGATGTGAAAAGGCTAGCTAGTTAACGGTGGTGCGCGCTAATAGCGTTTCAATCGGTGACGGTCACTTGCTGAGACCTTGAAGTAGTGGTTCCCTTTGCTCTGCAAGGGCTGCAGCTTTTGTGGAGAGATGGGTAATGATGCTTCGTGGGTGTCAGTTGTTGATGTGTGCAGAGGGTCCCTGGTTCGCACCCGGGTATGGGCGAGGGGACGGACTAAAGTTATACTGTTACATTGGCACAGAAATGATTCACGTTACCAAAAATGTTATAGAAAGTTCCAAACACTGCACATCCAGTAAACCATATATTCAATACATTAGCTACACATTAAACATTAAAACCAAATATGATATATGTATATTTTGAATCAAACATAAACACTCAGGAGGAAAAATGGCCCAGTGTAACTAGGGTATCAATGCCCAAGAAGTTTAAATTGTCCTATGATCGGGTTCTACCTGCAGGAACATTCAGGTGAATTTACATGTCATTTAGCAGACACTTTTGAAGCAAACTAGCAAGCAGGTCTACCCTACACCGGAGTCTTCTACCAACATCCCCTGTAGACAGACACACTTCACTTATACACAACCTGATCACCCAGAGGGGGAGAGACTGACAGAGCAGTAGACCGAGGCAGACTGATGGAGCAGGAGACAGACAGAACATCGCCACTGTCTGTGTTTCTCATGGTAGATGTAGATAAGGCTCAGTAGTGGAAAATCAATGACTAGTACACCATGAAAAACTCCACTCGGTGAGGTGCAGGGTGAGTCTCTCAGCATCGGTCTCTGAGAATTCACAGTGTTCTGGAATTCTTTATTAACATGTTCTCTCAAACACTGAGTAAATGTAGAATGTTGGGCAGAGTCCAGCCTCCTCTCACTAGCTGGCCCTTACACCTGCCAAAACAGTTCTTCTTACACATTGGAAGCAGGAATGGAATTGTCGCTTTCACAAATAGGCAGCTTCCGTCTTTGGGCAAGGGCTCTGACTAGGACCTAGTTTGAGGTCCGATCCTGCAGGGGGAAGCAGATAGCACTAAAAACGGATTATCCATGTTCTTAGATACCCCAATATTTACAGAAACATCAATGACATTCTCCTATTGATGTGCAATAATTCCAGATTATGAACTGAATGAAATTGTCTCCCATAATTGTGCATGTTCCTACCACATACATTGTGTAGGGGTGTATGTTGTGTATGCATCTTAGTTTGTCTCCTCTAAATAAATAAACTAATATATGCAATGCATTCAGACCCCTTGGCTTTTTCCATATTTTGTTGCACTCTTATTCTAAAATGGATGAAATAAACCACACACAAAGTGAAAACAGGTTTAGAATTTTTTGCAAACATAAAAGTAAAAACAGAAATACAAGTATTCACACCCTTTGCTATGAGACTCAATTTAGCTCAGGTGCATCCTGTTTCCATAGAAACATCAAGGTTGATCAATAACTTGGGAGTCCAACTGTGGTAAATTCAATTGATTGGACACACACCGATCTATATAAAAAGGTCTCAGTTGACAGTGCATGTCAGGGCAAAAAAAAAAGTTTAAATCAAGCCATGAGGTCAAAGGAATTGTCTGTAGAGCTCCGAGACAGGATTGTGCCAAGGCACAGATCTGGGGAAGGGTGCCAACATTTTTTCAGCAGAATTGAAGGTACCCAAGAACACAGTGGCCACCATCATTCTTAAATGGAAGAAGTTTGGAACCAAGACTTCCAGAGCTGGCTGCACGGCCAAACTGAGGAATTAGGGGAGAAGGGCCTTGGTCAGGGAGGTGAACAAGACCCCAATGGTCGCTGACAGAGCTCCTCTGAAGATGCGTGAACCTTCCAGAAGTAGAACTCTGTATCACTCCACCAATCAGACCTTTAGGGCAGAGTTGACAGACAGAAGCCACTCCTCAGTAAAAATGCATGACAGCCCGCTTGGAGTTTGCCAAAAGACACCTAAAGGACTCTCAGACCATGAGAAACAAGATTATCTGATGAAACCAAGATTAAACCCTTTAGCCTGAATACCAAGCATTATGTCTGGAGGAATCATGGTACCATCCCTACAATAAAGTATGGTGGTGGCAGCATCATGCTATGAGGATGTTGTTCAGCGGCAGGGACTGAGACTAGTCAGGAGAGGGAAAGACAAAGTGAACAAAGTACAGAGAGATCCTTGATGAAATCCTGCTCCAGAGCACCCCAGGACCTCAGACTAGGGTAAAGGTTCCCCTTCCAACAGGACAACAACCCTAAGTTTTTCATTTGTATTTATTTAACTAGCACACAGCCAAGGCAACACAGGTGTGGCTTCGGGACAAGTCTCTGAATGTCCTCGAGTGGCCCAGCCAGAGACCGGATTTGAACCCGATCTAACATCTCTGGAAAGACCTGAAAATAGCTGTGCAGCGACACTCCCCATCCAACCTGACAGAGCTTGAGAGAAGAAACTCTCCAAATATAGGTGCACCAAGCTTGTAGCGTCATACCCAAGAAGACTTGAGGCTGTAATCTCTGCCAAAAGTCCATCAACAAAGTACTGAGTAAAGGGTCTGAATTCTTATGTAAATGTGATATTTCAGTTTATTTTGTATCCATAAATAATCAAACACAGTAAACACTGCAGAATGAAGATTATTAAAAGGGGAGACTCAGGTATGGGTGTGCGCACGCATGCACCCATATGTAACTGACTCAGGTATGGGTGTGTGCACGCATGCACCCATATGTAACTTGCACTATACTGTAGCAGACTAACATTGGATGTAATGCATTTTATGTCTACCAGAGATTTAATTTAACACATTTAGAAAATTATGGAGATGACGATTGATATTAAAACACACAGCCACCAACATCGGAATAATCCAAAATGCACCTCAAAATGACAATTTCATAAATTAAAGATGCAGTCCGGGATCTTAAGCACAACAAACTCGTAACATTTTGCAGGGATTTGATCGTATGATATCACACATTTTGTAAAAAATAAAATGACACACACACAAAAAAAATGGGGACCACTTTTGGCTCATGAGCACCACTTTCAAAACTGTCTGAAATTATACAAACGTTTGAGAGTGAATACTTCCCTTCACAATATTTCTCCATAGTTATAATGGCCAATGCTTAATATATTTCAACATGTCAGAAGTCTAGCCTAATAAACATTTAACATAAAAACATGTGAAAACACCCGTCATAATTGAAATTCCTGAGAATGCGTACCTATTAGATATCCATGTTGACGTGACCTGTGAGTTCACCAGTTCTCCGCCTCTGCCGAGTGGCTTCGACGTGAAGGATCACTCCGCGATAAAGGCACTTACACACTGTAGGCGACAATTGAACCGCAGAAGAAAAAAAAATAAGAAAAGAAGTGTCTACCAGCAGTCGCGGTTTTTGTCAGCTGTAATGTTGTCATTAAAAAAAAAAACTTAGTGGGACAAGATGTACTCTGCTCATAGGTCAACCATGCGCGTCGGCCTCTCAAGACTTCAACTCATTTCACCTTGTGACAGCTCAAACTCTAAGCCAGCGGCGCCGCTCACAGGAGCGGGCACCACAAATCGCACCACTTGCGTTTTGCCGCTCGCCACCATACTCATATTGAAGTCTATTGAGACCCTCGCTTACCACGCCCCCTGCGTAGCTCAATTGAACATGAATTGGCAACTCCACTGCATTAGCATGGTTGGACCTCAGAGTAAAGAAACATCAGCATTGCGGTTCGACTTTGACATGTGTGAGTGAATAACTAGATGGATAACTGATAACTAGATGGACGAGTAATGTCGTCCTTTGAAAGTAGTGATTGGTCATTGCCCATGTCAGCTGCCTGTATACTCTCCTGCAAACATTTTAAATATGTCGCCAAATTAGGGGATATTTCATGAGCGTTTCCCGTGACGAAGCTCTCCAGTGTGCAGCATAGTCCCAGCCTAGCTGATGCAGGTGTTTATTATTTTAATCAAAGTCAATGAAAAAGTATAAATAAAATCCTTCCATGTAGTAGCATAGTAAAATTTACAGTATCAAGTATGTGCAAAAAAACCTCCCAAAGTTACCAAATAAGGTTCAGAAATGACCTAACTATTCCCCATGGCATCAAAAACACCACCACATGTACATTTCTAAATCATTTACTTGTAAACACTACTGGTCGCTAAATCCAGAGAAATGACGGACCACGTAAAACTATTGATCACTAAAACCGGCTAGAAGGACCACGTAAAAACAGTTGGCTGGTATGCTCTGAGCGGTCGGCTGTGAAGGCCCTCACCAGTCTGAGCGGTCGGCTGTGAAGGCCCTCACCAGTCTGAGCGGTCGGCTGTGAAGGCCCTCACCAGTCTGAGCGGTCGGCTGTGAAGGCCCTCACCAGTCTGAGCGGTCGGCTGTGAAGGCCCTCACCAGTCTGAGCGGTCGGCTGTGAAGGCCCTCACCAGTCTGAGCGGTCGGCTGTGAAGGCCCTCACCAGTCTGAGCGGTCGGCTGTGAATGCCCTCAGCCGCTATTTACTTATAACTGGTTTGGTTCTGTACTCTAAAGTGTTGTCCAGTTCCATGTTCATGATGTTGAGGCCCATCACTGTACTCTTGATAGTCACCAGACACACAAGTTTCCTTTAAAGATGTTTGTGATTTTTGGTCATCCTAATGACTTGAAATCTTATTGTATATGTATATTGCATAGTTATAACCGTCTAATACTGTTTACATATTAATTACATGTTTTATAGCAATAAAACATGTCATTAATATGTAAACAGTATTAAACAGTTAAAACTATGCAATATACATATGTTTATGAATAAATGGCATTACACTTATAGCCCTTTATAGACATGTTATAAACAACGCATCAATATAAACAAGCGTAAACATTCACCTCCTGGAGAGAGAAACCAATTACCTGGATTGACAAAAGGGTCCAGATTTATGGCACCCTCTCTCTCCAGCCTTGTGAGACTCTACCAGGCTGTGACCTGGTAGACCTGCCCTGACACCACAGGGTCCAGATTTATGGAACCCTCCCACTCCAGCCTTGTGAGACTCTACCAGGCTGTGACCTGGTAGACCTGCCCTGACACCACAGGGTCCTAGATTCCTCTGCATGAGCCAGCGCCAAGAACGGTCTGGGAGGACTCTAGAAGCTCACCCATGTCAGAGCAATAAAACACCTTCATTAAGGCCTCTATAAAAAACACTTGTTTACCTTTATTTAACTAGGCAAGCCAGTTAAGAACACATTCTTATTTTCAATGACGGCCTAGGAACAGTGGGTTAACTGCCTTGTTCGGGGGCAGGAAGTGGTTGGAACACAATGCAACTAGTCTGGGTAGCCATTTGATTACCTGGTCAGGAGTCTTATGGCTTGGGGGTAAAAACTGTTGAGAAGCCTTTTTGTCCTAGACTTGGCACTCCGATACAGCTTGCCATGCGGAAGCAGAGAGAACAGTCTAATGGGTGGCTGGGGTCTTTGACAATTTTTAGGGCCTTCCTCTGACACCACCTAGTGTAGAGGTCCTGGATGGCAGGCAGCTTAGCCCCAGTGATGTACTGGGCCGTACATACTACCCTCTGTAGTGCCTTGCGGTCAGAGGCCGAGCAATTGCCGTACCAGGCAGTGATACAACCAGTAACTTTGCGATGTTGCAGCTGTAGAACCTTTTGAGGATCTCAGGACCCATGCCAAATCTTTTTAGTTTCCTGATTAAATGAAGTTTTTTTAAACACACATTCATTTACTCTTACTGAAAAAAGTAGGAGGATTATATAACATGTTACAAAGTCTGAATACAAAGTTAAAAGGCAATGACCCTCCCAGTAATTTACCCACTACTGCTAGCCCGGAGTGGTGGAGTGATCCACTAAAGTGATCCACGGTGTCAGCGGCAGGTAGCCTCGTGGTTAGAGCGTTGGACTAGTAACCAGCAGGTAGCCTCGTGGTTAGAGCGTTGGACTAGTAACCAGCAGGTAGTCTCGTGGTTAGACTAGTAACCGAGCGTTGGACTAGTAACCAGCAGGTAGCCTCGTGGTTAGAGCGTTGGACTAGTAACCAGCAGGTAGCCTCGTGGTTAGAGCGTTGGACTAGTAACCAGCAGGTAGCCTCGTGGTTAGACTAGTAACCGAGCGTTGGACTAGTAACCAGCAGGTAGCCTCGTGGTTAGAGCGTTGGACTAGTAACCAGCAGGTAGCCTCGTGGTTAGACTAGTAACCGAGCGTTGGACTAGTAACCAGCAGGTAGCCTCGTGGTTAGAGCGTTGGACTAGTAACCAGCAGGTAGCCTCGTGGTTAGACTAGTAACCGAGCGTTGGACTAGTAACCAGCAGGTAGCCTCGTGGTTAGAGCGTTGGACTAGTAACCAGCAGGTAGCCTCGTGGTTAGAGCGTTGGACTAGTAACCGTTAGGCTGCCAGATCTGACAAGGTAAAAATCTGTCCTTCTGCCCCTGAACAAGGCAGTTAACCCACTGTTTCTAGGCTGTCATTGAAAATAAGAATTTGTTCTTAACCGACTTGCCTAGTTAAATACAGGTAAAAAAATCAATAGTGGTTGTGAGTTTGAGTCCCATTTGGGGCAATATTATTTTTAAGGAGCAAACCCTTCACTGCTGGTCCTCGAGGGAAATAGAGCAAATGTGACGAAGTAGCCAAATGATCAATATGCATATAAAACCCTTATACAATTAAGTGTACACATTATGTCATTTCACCTATATTCCTTGTAGTGACTAATATTTGTAAGATTTTTTTGGCCCATCCTATAGCCTTTCAGTCGGAGTGACTCCAAGCTCCTTTACTACGTGTTACCTCCTCTTCGATTCACAATAGAACTAGAATTAGTGTAGGCCTAATAAATATTTTAAATGCAGGCTAAACTAAAGTCCCATATGCAATAGGTTATAGCTAGGAGGACACTATCTGATGTGAATACGTGTAACATTCAACCTATAGGAGGCTAGGCTTGCCTGTATCAACACCATTTTGGACCTCATTTTGCTTTAAATAGCTATTTAAACCGACAACAGGCTATCGTGTTGATATAAGCTAGCCCGGCAAATATCACATCCACGACAATGAAGATGGCTCTATTGTCGATCTGAACGTCTATATAGGCTAAGCCAGTCAGTCAATAGCATGTGTTAGAGAATAGGAGAGCAGTCAGTCAGTCGCTTACTGAATGGGTTTCATAAGTAGTGAAGCCATGAGGAGGCTAGGCTTCACCTCAGCGGATTTCTGGTGTAGCTTCACTTTACTGGACACTTGGTGAACCTAGCCAGACCAGTCAATTTACACTGTTAAACAAGGTAGGCTAGATAAGGATTATAAAAACATTGTAGCTCTAACGTACTTGTAGGCTAGTGTACACATCCATGCAGCCTCATATGCTGAGATATTATTAGGCTCTATAGTAGCAGTGTAGGTGAAGGCTGAAGTCGTAGGCCTAGCGCTTTATGAAATTCATTCTTAGGCTTCATTTTTAAGGTGATGGCTGTAGTTTCCTTAACAATACCACAATGAATGTAAATTCACATGTTGAAACAGAAAAATGATAACACGGGAGATTCATACTTACATCACAGGTGGTGAATATTGTCAGGAACTAGGCATCTTACACTGAGGTAATCGTCCAGACAGATTTTTTCATGTGATGCAGTTAATTTGAGTATCAGAACGTGCCGGTGGACTTCTGTTAAGGATGCATTAGTGAAAAAAAAAAGCATTGGGTCATGCCAATTTTAAACTGGCCGAGACGGAATTTGTTACTGGATACAATTATCTGCTGGCCGTCCTCAGCATCGTGGCTAATTTCACCAGGTTGGCCTATGAGAAAAGCTAGCAGCTAGCCATTTTAGACCAATGGTTAAACCATGTTCTAAGCCAAAGTTCATAAGTTGGGTCCCAAATTGTTCAAGTTCACACAAAACCAAAAACGGTAGTGCAGATAAAAGGAGAAGGTATTTGAGTATGTAAACGCTGTGCAATGTAGACAATAGGCTAACACCTATTTGATTAATCCGCTTTTAATAAAAAGCTCTTTATAGTGTATATACAGCTGTAAGGGACATTATCTTTATGAATTATAAACTAAATCCCTTAAATAGCTGTAGTTTGTGTATTTCCGAGAGCCTCATGGTGACGTTGTACTCGTAGTTTCCATCGTGTAGTCCAGTTTGGAGATTTTTATCCACTAAGGTTTCCCAGTAGTGGTGCCAGTTCCCAGCTTTGTCTTTCCCAAATCCATACACATTCACCTGCAATGGAAATACATGTTTAGAGTTAGTTTCATAATGTTAACCAAAAGGTTTTATTTATGGCAATGGGATATATTGTGTATGCAGCCTACATGATTTGGGCCAGTAATATGTGACGATACCACAGATTGTCAAAACTACGCCAATCCATTAGGTGTCAGGGTTGGTTTCCTGCACTGCAATCATGTGTAGTACACAGTGTGCATCACAATACAGTGTGTAGTGGGGCGGCAGGTGGCCTAGTGCATTGTGCCAGTAACCGGAGCATTGGGCCAGTAACCGGAGCATTGGGCCAGTAACCGGAGCATTGGGCCAGTAACCGGAGCATTGGGCCAGTAACCGGAGCATTGTGCCAGTAACCGGAGCATTGTGCCAGTAACCGGAGCATTGTGCCAGTAACCGGAGCATTGTGCCAGTAAACGGAGCATTGGGCCAGTAACCGGAGCATTGGGCCAGTAACCGGAGCATTGGGCCAGTAACCGGAAGGTTGCTGGAACGAATCCCTGAGCTGACAAGGAAAAAAATCTGTCATTCTGCCCCTGAACAAGGCAGTTAACCCACTGTTCCCCGGGCGCCGAAGACGTGGATGACGATTAAGGCAGCCCCCCCACACCTCTATCTCTCTGATTCAGAGGGGTTAGGATAAAAGCGAAAGACACATTTCAGTTGGACAACTGACTGGGTATTCCCCTTTCCCTAGTATACAGTGTGTCTTGCTGAGGAAGTACATGCCCATCCACATTCCTAACAGAACATGTTGATATTTAGTATTTATTAGGATCCACATTAGTTCCTGTCAGGGCATGAGCTACTCCTCCTGGGGTCCAAACAATCATGTCGCAAAAGCCTACATCATAAATAAAATATAATTCAACACAAAACACTAATAGTACAAATGTACAATATAAAATCCACTACTGTGCGTTTGCGTGAGTCTCTTCCGCGTAGTGCCATGAGGTGTTGTTGTGTCTGTAGATCTCTATAGGTCTTACCTTGTCACAGATGTGTAGGGATAATATCACAGCCATGAATCCAGTAGAGGGGTATTTGCCCTGATAGTCAAGCCAGGTTTCATGAACATATTTCATGAACACAGGATTCAGAACCAATACCTGCATGGAATATACTGCACATTACATGTCTATCAACCTGATTTAAATAGAAAAAGAGGAATTTCTATTGTGATGCATCAAATTTGAGAAGTCACTTTGTTAGATTGATAGTGTCAGATGGGATGCCATGATGCAGTTCGTACACTCCCATTCCGATGCAGTCTCAAGCTCTGACTCATAATGACACATTCACCCCTAGGCAAATAATAATGCCAATGTAGCTCAGTTGGTAGAGCATGGCGCTTGCAACACCGGGGTTGTGGGTTCAATTCCCATAGTGGATCAGTATGAAAATGTATGCACTCACTAAGTTGCTCTGGAAAAGAGTGTGTGCTAAATGACTAAATAAATTAAAAATACATTTGACATCACCGCCTCCTTTGTTAGGAAACCACCTAACCATATATTTAGTTGTTTGTTTTAAAATGTATATCTAAACATGGCTCTGCCCATTACACACATCCTCAACGACAAGCAGACCTACTGTCTAAGAGACAATATAAAAGATCATGCATTAGATATTGACTGTGTAGATGAATAATAACCCCAATAAATTAACAAGGTGACTCACCAAATCTTTGTTGGCCTTTATCTTCTGTCTAAGTGGTAAATATGACCTGTTGAATAAAAGAGGACTTCATTTCATCTAGGAGGTGCTAGCTATGTTACCTTAGAATAATGCATGTTGTAGGAGGGTTTCCCCAACTCCAGTAGCCCTGGACAAACACACCTGATTCAACTTGTCAACTAATCATCAAGCCTTCAATGAGTTGAATCAGGTGTTCTTGTCCAGGGACTGTAGGACCGGTGTTGATGAACACTTAACTAAATCAGAAGAGTCCATGATAAGTTGTTACTCACAAAGTGATGTGAGACCCAGTGGTCATGGCGCCTGGTAGCCACTGAAGGTCCAGAGTCTTGAAAGGGATCAACAGGAACCTAGTGGCTTTGTCCAGATCTATTGCACTCTCTGGGTACATGACGTGATACGTGGTCCGTGTCCCAACATCCTCCTCATAGCCAGAGGTAGGAGCCTTGTTCATTCTAGATAGCACAGTAAATAGCAGGAATCCACACAATGACTGCAATATTTCAAAGCTCTTCGTTCAACACAGCGACAGCACAGGTAGCGCCATTCAAAACACAGCGACAGCACAGGTAGCGCCATTCAAAACACAGCGACGGCACGGGTAGCGCCATTCAAAACACAGCGACAGCACAGGTAGCGCCATTCAAAACACAGCGACGGCACGGGTAGCGCCATTCAAAACACAGCGACAGCACAGGTAGCGCCATTCAAAACACAGCGACGGCACGGGTAGCGCCATTCAAAACACAGCGACAGCACGGGTAGCGCCATTCAAAACACAGCGACGGCACGGGTAGCGCCATTCAAAACACAGCGACAGCACGGGTAGCGCCATTCAAAACACAGCGACGGCACGGGTAGCGCCATTCAAAACACAGCGATGGCACGGGCAGCACCATCTTTCTTTAAAGTAGTTGATTTCTTATTTTCAGCTTCTACGAGTTGATTGGCAGTCAGTAAACAAACTGGAATAGTGCCTGCTGCTACCTGGAGTGTGCTGTCTGTACAGGCATAAAGCCAAGGTCGGTTATTTACTGTCACATGCAGCTATGGAAGGTTTGTTCTTTTCTACTGGAGCGTGACTTCCTTCACTACTTCCCACATATCTAAAAGCGTTGGATTGGTGGAGGCACGGGCTAGCTAGTGGGAGTTCCACCACATCTTACAGTGCCTACAGAAAGTATTCAGACCCCTTGACTATTTCCACATTTTGTTATGTTACAGCCTTATTCTAAAATTGATTAAATCGTCGCACCTGACGCCCCTCAAATCTACACACAATTCCCAATAATTACAAAGCAAAAGCAGGTTTAAAATTGTTACAAATTTATATTAAAAAAATAACACAATTACATAGGTATTTGGACTATACACTCAGTACGTTGTTGAAGCACCTTTGGCAGAGATTACAACCTCGAGTTTTATGGGTATAACTACAAGCTTGGCACACCTGTATTTGGGGAGTTACTCCCCATTTGTCCCTGCAGATCCTTTCAACCTCTGTCAGGTTGGTTGGGGAGTGTCGCTGCACAGCTAATTTTCAGGTTTCTCCAGACATGTTTGATCGGGTTCAAGTCCGGGCTCTGGCTGTGCCACTCAATGACTTGTACCGAAGCCACTCCTGCGTTGTCTTGGCTGTGTGCTTAGGGTTGTTGTCCTGTTGGAAGGTGAACCGTCACCCCAGTCTGAGGTCCTAAGCGCTCTGGAGCTGGTTTTCATCAAGGATCTCTCTGTACTTTGCTCTGTTCATCTTTCCCTCAATCCCGACTAGTCTCCCAGCCCCTGCCACTGAATAACATCCCCACAGCATACTTCCACCACGCTTTACCGTGGGATGGTGCCAGGTTTCCTCCAGGCGTGACGTTTGGTATTCAGAACAAAGAGTTTAATCAAATCAGAGAATCTTGTGTCTCATGGTCAGAGTCCTTTAGGTGCCTTTTGGCAAACTCCCAAGCAGGGTGTCATGTGCCTTTCACTGAGGAGTGGCTTCCGTCTGGCCACTACCATAAAGGTCTGATTGGTGTGGTTCTGCAGAGATCATTGTCCTTCTGGAAGGTTCTCCCTTCTCCCCAGAGGAACTCTAGAGCTCTGTCAGTTAACATCAGGTTCTTGGTCACCTCCCTGACCAAGACCCTTCTCCCCCGATTCCTCAGTTTGGCCGGGCAGCCAGCTCTAGGAACAGTCTTGGTGGTTCCAAACTTCGTCCATTTAAGAATGATGGAGGTCACGGTTCTGGTCACCATAGCAGCATGCGCTCCAGCACGTATATTTCACTGGTCACCCCAAAAGCAATTTTTTTTATTTCTTTAAATCACTGGAGCTGAAGACTCATATCTCCCTCACTAACTTTAAGCACCGACTGTCAGAGCAACTCACAGATCACTGCACATAGCCCATCTGCAAATAGCCCATCCAACTACCTCATCCCCATACTGCATTTATTTTTTTGCTCCTTTGCACCCCAGTATCTCTACTTGCACACTCATCTTCTGCACATCTATTACTCCAGCGTTTAATTGCTAAATTGTAATTATTTTGCCACTATGGCCTATTTATTGCCTTACCTCATTTGCACACACTAGAGACTTTTTTTCTATTGTGTTATTGACTGTATGTTTGTGTATTCCATGTGTAACCCTGTGTTGTTGTTTGTGTCGCACTGCTTTGCTTTATCTTGGCCAGGTCGCAGTTGTAAATGAGAACTTGTTCTCAACTTGCCTACCTGGTTAAATAAAATAAAAATCAATGGAAACAGGATGCAGCTCAATTTCTGAGTTTCATAGCATAGCGTCTGAATCCTTATGGAAATTTGATATGAATTTGCAAAAACAATTTAAAACCTGTTTCCACTTTGTCATTATGGGGTATTGTGTGTAGATTGAGGATGATTTTTTATTTAATCAATTTTAGAATGGGGCTGTAGCGTAACAAAATGTGGAAAAAGGGAAGCGGTCTGAATACTTTCTGAATGCAGTGTATTTAGTCATTTATTTTCAAACCAATGATGGGAAGTGAACACTGAGCTGGTGGGGATAATTGGGACATAACTCTCAATTAAATTGGCTGATCCCTCCTACTGACCTGGATGGCAGACGTGCACAGACAGGGTTCTACCTGCGCACCTGTCTCTTTGCCCTCCCACTTGGCAGTGGTATAATTATAATTTCTTTGTATACAGTTTGTCTTTGTTGTTCTGAACCCACTGCCCCCCAAGTTGTGACATCTTCAAGTTCGCCACCCTGACCCCTGGTATGCCCTGTACGGAGCTTGCGTGGTCTGTTTACGGCCCTGCTGTATGGAATCCTGTGATCCTTCCTTAACCCAAACAGGCTTTGTGACAAGTGCGCCCTCGGTCAACACCCTCTGTTGGCCTACCTTATGACGACGTCACTGGAGTCTATGAGGGCCCCGTAGTAGGAACCCTTGAGGTTCCCAGAGTTCCCCACCACAGCACAGCTTCCATGGCGCTCACGGCCCGCGTCCATGTGGAGGTCAGCATCAGGGATGACCTGGAACAACTTCTCCACCACCTCGCTGAATTTGGCTGTGCTACTGTCATTCTGGATTTCCTGGTGATAAGATGGTACTTTATTTGATTGCGCCAGCCAACACATGAAACACAATAAATACACAATGAACAAGCAGCACAACTCAGATGACAATCATAACGTCAGCCCAAACCAGTCAAATCTCATTATGTATATTGTGTGATTTGTATATAATGATTTCATGTTCACCTGCCCAGCGACTGCAGAGGGAACTGAGCTGTTAAATCTGCTGCAATGCATCATTTCTGAGTATTCTGAGACTTATGTTTGGATTGTACATGGTCTCTGTCCAGAAAAACAGGTTATTGTTGACTACAATATAAGCGTTGCCAGTGACAACCCATGTGTTGCAGCGTGTGAAAGAGCTGGCCTTGCTACATCACTTAGAGGCTTAAAAACAGAAGCAAACAAGCTAAACGGACAGCTAAAACTGTGGTTCACCAGCTGCAGTCACACAGGCAACCAAATTCTGACCTTTGTTCCACTGTGTAGTGTGACCAATAACAGATCTTTTTCTGAGCTAATCTGATTGGTCAAAAGACTAATTAGTGCAACACAAAAAGTATATATATATATATATATATATAGGGCTGCCTGTCTAAACAGCTACCTTACACCCACAAGGATCTCTAAACAACGACACACCAGTTAATTAAATAATTAGGTCAGAGGGATCACAAGTGTTAAATTAACCAGCCAATCAGGATTCACAACCAATTAACAGGGAAGAGGCACAATTTACATTGTTGCTATAGTATTTCCTGGAATGACAAATGGTTCAAATGAAAGGATTTCTGCATCCAACTTGTTTTATCCGGTAGATTAGCAATACATTAAAACAATGTCCTTGTAGTGAAGGGCTCACTCATTCACATAGCCTAAACCCAACCAATAAAAGTTCATTCTGAATTAAACTTATAAACAACAAGAGAAAAAAAACATGCAACAGTATTAACAAGATACTTAACTTTAGAAAATAATGAACATGTTTGGACATTTCAATGTATAGTTGTAGTGAGCGTTTGGGACATTCATTGACCAACGTTAATGGCTAATCCAGTGGTCACCAACCGGTCGATCTCCAAACATTTCTGTAAAATACCCAACGATAAAGCCTTGTGTTCCTATTTTTTTATTTTTTATTATTCGTGTCGGGCTGTTGTTAGGTGCAGCCAATTTAGCTTCCCTCTGCGCCCCGGGTAGGCAAACTGTTACCGTGTCATGTGCTGAAGGTACAAACTGCCTCCCCCGTGGGCCTGGAGAGGAAATTCAGTTCACTATGCCTATGCTGGTGAATCAGATTGCTCAAATGACCGAGTCTGCAGTAACGTAGCAGGCATAAAAGAAAGCTACGGCAAAATTGATACTGTGATATTTCAAAACCATGACTAGATTGACACTCAACGAATACAGCAAAGAGATGCTGTTTTTATGACTGAGTTCATGTTTAAGTTCTTACTCAGCACTGTCAACACTTTGTATTCAACACTTTTATCACCAACGCTACATCAAGCAGTGCAGCAGTAATGATTGAGTATGAAGTGCATCTATAGGCTTGCGTTGTATTTTTAGCAAGTTGGGTATTTTTTAATATCAATGAATATTTCACTTTCTCTGTTCATGGGAGTAACGACATGAATTTGTGCATGAGGCAGAAATAATTCGGTGCGACTCAGGTTTCGCCATCAGCTGTAACACGGTGTCTCTTTTTGGTCAAGTGTCAGTGGAAGAAAGGGAGAGCGGAGAGATGTTGAGTGACGGACCCTCAGTCTGCTGCGCTCTCCCTCCGCTGAGACGGACCATCAGATGTAGGCACCATCAGCCCAGTAAAATAAAAAGATAATTATTTAAAATGCATGCTCACTCAGCTGTGCCTCAAGTAATACAACAATAGATCTATTACCGGTGTGATCATATCGTCCACCTCAAATTTTGAAATAAATGTCCCGAACAACAATGCATTCATTGGCAGGTAAATTCAAGCAAAGCCAGTATGCGGTGATAATGTATTGGGCCTATAGTTTACTGCACAAACCTCATTGCCACAGTACTGTTTTTAATTGGTTATTGTTGCATAGGCTTACATTTAAATCATGTTAATAAAAATCAGAGCGGTAGATCTCGGCATGCATTTTGACTCTAATCTTGTCTCAAAAGGTTGGTGACCACTGGGCCAATCTATATTGGAGGCTACTGTGACAGATGATCAGTTTCATGGGCAAAAACTAGTTGAATAAATGTTTCCACATCATAGGTCTATGACCTTGCATCGAACTGGAAAATTGATTGGACTTGCATAAAATCAATGTGAGGGAATTGCGTCTTCTTCACCCAACGTTTAATCTAAATCCAATGACATGGTATAATGTTTTGTTGATTTCACGTTAGTTGACAGCTCAACCGAAATGTTAATCAAAACGAAAAAGGTTTAAATGATGTCTGCGCTCAGTGGGGTTGTTCTTTAGAGATGGGGTAAATTAGTGCAATAAAGTATTGAATAAGCAATAATTTACCCGCCACACGCCATTCTGGTGGGATCGTGTTATTTTTCCTATTTGTTGCTAGGGTCAGTGTATAGGCTATAACTTTAATTAATTATAGGCCTATTACTGAATGAGAACGTGTTGGACTTGCGCTGGAAATGCTTTTATTTATCCAATGTTTGTCATAGCTTTTTGTTTTGTAACGACCATGGGTTAATAAACGCGGATATCGACTCTGCCGCTCGAGCATGCTTTTTGGGGCACAGCCGATAGCGCGCTGGACTTCGGGCTAGAAGGTCGAGGGTTCGAGGCCTGCTCCCTGCCTGTTTCATTACCCTGGTGTCAGAAGTGATCGGACCTTGCATCCACGACAGTGCGTGTGCTTGGCCAGTGAGTGCGTTCCTAGAAGACGTTGAGTCGCAAGCTAGCACGAAGACGCGCTCTTTGAAAGGAGGGAGTAGTGTAACGACCCTGGGTGGATAAACAAGGATATCGACTCTGCCGCTCGAGCATTCTTTTTGGGGCATAGTCGATAGTGCGCTGGATTTCGGACTATAAGGTCGAGGCCAGCTCTCTGCCTGTTACATTAGTTAAGACATATTTAAAAATATATATATTAATCAAAAAATATATTTAGCCTACCCGCCACCACGTTCTGGTATCATCGGATAGTTTCTTGTTCTCTCTCGTCAGAAATGGTTTGATAGATCTGATGAAGCGCTTCTGAAACCATGGGTCGTTGTCCGGCGGTGGAGAGAAGATTCCGTCCAGCGGCCGAAGGGCATTTCTTATAAAATCCACAAATGAATTGGAGGATTGCTGTCCAGAATAAAACACAATGATGGTAGTGATGCATATTAGAACAGTGGTTAGAAGGCATTTTCTAATCCTGAAGCTCCTAATCATTTCGTAGGTGGTATAGAATCCTCACCACCTGTGAAGAGATCAATAATGAATATGTGAAAACACCCCTAATAATGCTGGTTTCAAACCATCAAGGATCTGGGAAGTCGGAACTCTCGGACTTCCAAGCTTTCAAGACGACTGCGAACTTGGAAAGAAAAATCGTTTGATTCTTCTTCTATCAGGTTTAACGGCGGTTGGCATCCAATTTGTTGCATTACCGCCACCTACTAGACTGGAGTACAACTCCCTTGCTTGAAAAATACAAATGTACTAAATTAATACCCTACCATCTAACACTACACTCACTAATTTCAAAATTATATATTATAAATTATTATAATATTATACAATTAATACCACCCTACTCCATTAAATTGATTTATTCCTACCTCATGCCATCATCCTGAAAGGTATGGGACATCACCCTGTAAATCTTCTGATGTCAAGCCTCGCACACCCAAATACCTCTTTACAGCTGCCACCACAACCTCAATTTTCTGCGACTTGCTATAAATTATACAAATCTAATCTTACTGAAACTTATATCACTTTTTGGCCTATCCCTTTGTACTGGTATACCTCTACTACTTTAACCACTCACATTGACAACCTGAAAATCTGCTCAGCAAGGAAGAAGACTGCTCCAGAATGGCCATAAAAAAGCCAGACTACGGTTTGCTTCTGCACACGGGGACAAAGATCGTACTTTTTGGAGAAATGTCCTCTGGTCTGATGAAACAAAAATAGAACTGTTTGGCCATAATGACCATCGTTATGTTTGGAGGAAAAAGGGGAGGCTTGCAAGCCGAAGAACACCATCCCAACCATGAAGCAGGAGGGACTGGTGCACTTCACACAAAAAAATGGCATCATGAGGAAGAGAATTATGTAGATATATTGAAGCAACATCTCAAGACATCAGTCAGGAAGTTAAAGCTTGGTTGCAAATGGGTCTTCCAAATGGACAATGGCCCCAAGCATACTTCCCTGACCTCAATTCTATAGAAAAGTTTTGGGCAGAACTGAAAAAGTGTTTGTGAGCAAGGAGGCCTACAAACCTGACTCAGTTAGACCAGCTCTGTCAGGAGGAATGGGCCAAAATTCACCCAACTTATTGTGGGAAGCTTGTGGAAGGTTACCCGAAACGTTTGACCCAAGTTAAACCATTTAAAGGCAATGCTACCAAATACTAATTGAGTGTATGTAAACTTCTGACCCACTGGGAATGTGATGAAAGAAGTAAAAGCTAAAATAAATCATTCTGTCTACAATTATTCTGACATTTCACATTCTTAAAATAAAGTGGTGATCCTAACTGACCTAAAACAAGGAATTTTTGCTAAGGTTAAATGTCAGGAATTGTGAAAAACTGAGAAACAGAAAAACGGATGATGACACCTACAATACCACTATCAGGTAGAGATCTCTATCCATCTCTATGGTGGCCCACCAAACAGATGATGACACCTACAGTACCACTACCAGGTAGAGATCTCTATCCATCTCTATGGTGGCCCACCAAACGGATGATGACACCTACAGTACCACTACCAGGTAGAGATCTCTATCCATCTCTATGGTGGCCCACCAAACAGATGATGACACCTACAGTACCACTACCAGGTAGAGATCTCTATCCATCTCTATGGTGGCCCACCAAACGGATGATGACACCTACAGTACCACTACCAGGTAGAGATCTCTATCCATCTCTATGGTGGCCCACCAAACGGATGATGACACCTACAGTACCACTACCAGGTAGAGATCTCAATCCAGCTCTATGGTGGCCCACCAAACGGATGATGACACCTACAGTACCACTACCAGGTAGAGATCTCTATCCATCTCTATGGTGGCCCACCAAACGGATGATGACACCTACAGTACCACTACCAGGTAGAGATCTCTATCCATCTCTATGGTGGCCCACCAAACGGATGATGACACCTACAGTACCACTACCAGGTAGAGATCTCTATCCATCTCTATGGTGGCCCACCAAACGGATGATGACACCTACAGTACCACTACCAGGTAGAGATCTCTATCCATCTCTATGGTGGCCCACCAAACGGATGATGACACCTACAGTACCACTACCAGGTAGAGATCTCTATCCATCTCTATGGTGGCCCACCAAACGGATGATGACACCTACAGTACCACTACCAGGTAGAGATCTCAATCCAGCTCTATGGTGGCCCACCAAACGGATGATGACACCTACAGTACCACTACCAGGTAGAGATCTCAATCCATCTCTATGGTGGCCCACCAAACGGATGATGACACCTACAGTACCACTACCAGGTAGAGATCTCTATCCATCTCTATGGTGGCCCACCAAACGGATGATGACACGTACAGTACCACTACCAGGTAGAGATCTCTATCCATCTCTATGGTGGCCCACCAAACGGATGATGACACGTACAGTACCACTACCAGGTAGAGATCTCTATCCATCTCTATGGTGGCCCACCAAACGGATGATGACACCTACAGTACCACTACCAGGTAGAGATCTCAATCCATCTCTATGGTGGCCCACCAAACGGATGATGACTCTACCAGGATGCTTTAATATGAACTTCCCCCTGACACATCCTCTTCATGAATCAACTATTGTGTAGCAGCTGCTGTGACGTCTCTTGTCATGGAACAATAAGCCCACTCATTGTTGTTAAAACACAGCCTGACTGGTTTGCCTACATTTCTTCAGCTTGATGGCAGTCTCCCAATGCTTCTTCTCCCTCTCCTGTTTTCTGCTAAGACTTGGCTTACCATTTCTCCAATATAACCATCACATCATAAAAATACTTCCAACCAACTGCTGTGCTACTGCTATCCTTACTCACTGTCTTTTTTCTATCTTTGTATATATATACTTTTCTTTATTGAATACTCGAAACATACAATACACTTGCAATGACGCTGCTCAATAACTACATCATACCAGTCATCCAACAGATTCCCATTCAGAGTGACACACAGAAGCATCCAGGGTCAATGACGCTGCTCAATAACTACATCATACCAGTCATCCAACAGATTCCCATTCAGAGTGACACACAGAAGCATCCAGGGTCAATGCCCTGCTCAATAACTACATCATACCAGTCATCCAACAGATTCCCATTCAGAGTGACACACAGAAGCATCCAGGGTCAATGACGCTGCTCAATAACTACATCATACCAGTCATCCAACAGATTCCCATTCAGAGTGACACACAGAAGCATCCAGGGTCAATGACGCTGCTCAATAACTACATCCTACCAGTCATCCAACAGATTCCCATTCAGAGTGACACACAGAAGCATCCAGGGTCAATGACGCTGCTCAATAACTACATCATACCAGTCATCCAACAGATTCCCATTCAGAGTGACACACAGAAGCATCCAGGGTCAATGACGCTGCTCAATAACTACATCATACCAGTCATCCAACAGATTCCCATTCAGAGTGACACACAGAAGCATCCAGGGTCAATGACGCTGCTCAATAACTACATCATACCAGTCATCCAACAGATTCCCATTCAGAGTGACACACAGAAGCATCCAGGGTCAATGACGCTGCTCAATAACTACATCATACCAGTCATCCAACAGATTCCCATTCAGAGTGACACACAGAAGCATCCAGGGTCAATGACGCTGCTCAATAACTACATCATACCAGTCATCCAACAGATTCCCATTCAGAGTGACACACAGAAGCATCCAGGGTCAATGCCCTGCTCAAGGGCACGTTGACCGATCTACCACCAGGCCAAAAAACGTGAACCCGAACCCTCCAAGATCCCCCCACAGTTCCCCAAAAGCTGTCCCTCATGTTTGTGTGCATGTCTGGCACTATTACATGTATGTGTGTGTTCTTGTGTGTACAAACACCTGCACGGCATCAGCTTCAGGCAAACCGACATTAGTTGTAAAAACACTGCCACTAAGTGTCATTTAAATGTACTTTTTATTATGTTTAATTTAGACTTTTTTTTTTTTTTTTACTGTTATCTTTGACCATCATTCTATCTCTCACACAGCAACTCCACTCCCACTTGTCTCATCTCTGCTGACCACCCACTTCGGGTTTCTACCCAACACATATCTTTCAACTATGCTGTGATGTTTAACGTACAATTTCAATCTAATCGAATAGAATCCACAGATTGCGAGTTGAAGATAAATACTTTTACTAAGAGTATTAGTATATTTGAAATTGACTCACCCGGTCTCGCCAGATCTCCTAACAGTACAATTTCTAGGGTCAATTTTAGATCAATGCTATGCATTTTCAAGCCATTCCTGAACCTGAGACCAGAAACAGGCTACCTGAGTGTCACGTTCTGACCTTAGTTCTTTTGTTATGTCTTTGTTTTAGTATGGTCAGGGCGTGAGTTGGGTGGGTTGTCTATGTTCTTTTTTCTATAATTTGGGATTTCTGTGGTTGGCCACCACCAAAGGACCAAGCAGCGTGGTAACGGGCAGCAGCGATCTCCAGACTCCTGGACATGGGAGGAGATCCTGGATGGCAAGGGACCCTGGGTACAGCCGGGAGAGTATCGCCGCCCCAAGGCAGAGCTGGAGGCAGCGAAAGCCGAGAGGCGGTGGTATGAGGAGGCAGCACGGCAGCGCGGTTGGAAGCCCGAGAGGCAGCCCCAAAAATGTATTGGGGGGCAACACGGGGAGTGTGGCTAAGTCAGGTAGGAGACCTGAGCCAACTCCCCGTGCTTACCATGGAGAGAGGGGGACCGGGCAGGCACCGTGTTATGCCGTGAGGCGCACGGTGTCCCCGGTGCGCAGGCATAGCAGCGCCTCGTATCGGCCGGGCTAGAGTGGGCATCGAGCCAGGAGCCATGAAGCCGGCTCAGTGCATCTGGTCTCCAGTGCGTCTCCTCAGGCCGGGGTACATGGCACCAGCCCTACGCATGGTGCCCCCGGTTCGCCAGCACAGCCCAATGTGGGCAATTCCACCTCGCCGCACTGGCCTGGCTACGGGGAGCATTCAGCCAGGTAGGGTTGGGCAGGCTCGGTGCTCGAGACCTCCAGTGCGCCTCCACGGTCCGGTCTATCCGGTGGCAGCCCCCTGCACCAGGCTGTCTCTCCGTCTCCTTCCTACAGAGTCTTCGCCTGTCCCGAGCTGCCGGAGTCTCCCGCCTGCCCCGAGCTGCCGGAGTCGCCCGCCTGCCCCGAGCTGCCGTAGTCGCCCGCCTGCCCCGAGCTGCCGGAGTCGCCCGCCTGCCACGAGCTGCCGGAGTCGCCCGCCTGCCCCGAGCTGCCGGAGTCGCCCGCCTGCCCCGAGCTGCCGGAGTCGCCCGCCTGCCCCGAGCTGCCGGAGTCGCCCGCCTGCCCCGAGCTGCCGGAGTCGCCCGCCTGCCCCGAGCTGCCGGAGTCGCCCGCCTGCCCCGAGCTGCCGGAGTCGCCCGCCTGCCACGAGCTGCCGGAGTCGCCAGCCTGTCCCGAGCTGCCGGAGCCGTCCGTTACTCCTGTGCTGCCGGAATCGCTCTTCACTCCTGTGCTGCCGGAATCGCTCTTCACTCCGGAGCTGCCGGAATCGCCCTTCACTCCAGAGCTGCCGGAGTCTCCAGCCTGTCTGGCGCTGCCGGAATCGCCCGTCACTCCGGAGCTGCCGGAGTCTCCTGCCTGTCCGGGGCTGCCAGAATCTCCCGTCCATTCGGGACCCATTGCTAGGGTCCCCAGTCTGAGGTCGGTGGCTAGGGTCGCCGCTTTAAAGAGGCCACGGAGGCAGGTTAAAAGGCGGACAAAGACTATGGTGGAGTGGGGTCCACGTCCAGCGCCAGAGCCGCCACCGCGGACAGACACCCACCCAGACCCTCCCCTATAGGTTCAGGTTTTGTGTGGGGGGGGGGGGGGGGGGGGGGGGGGGGGGGGGGGGGGGGGGCGTGAGTTGGGTGGGTTGTCTATGTTCTTTTTTCTATAATTTGGGATTTCTGTGTTTGGTCTGGTATGGTTCTCAATCAGAGGCAGCTGTCAATCGTTGTCCCTGATTGAGAACCATAATTAGGTAGCCTGGTTTCACCTTTGAGTTGTGGGTGATTGTTTCCTGTGTCTGTACCACACGGAATTGTTTCGATTTTTGTTTGTTCATTCACGTTGTTATTTTGTATTTTTGTAGTGTTCAGTTTTCTATATTAAAATGGACACTTACCACGCTGCACATTGGTCCGACCTCTCTTACTCCTCGGAGGAGGAGGAAGAAGAAACCCGTTACACTGAGGGCAATACCAAAATTAATGGTCTATTGATTCTGTATCCTCACAACAAAATCTGCAGAGCTTCGATGATTTTATGCCCCAAATATTCAACATTTTGTTGGTGGCAAGAATTCTATATAATAATTTTAGCTGAAAAGCATTAAGTCTTAAATCTTGTTGTTTTATACATCAACTCATACACCCTGTACCATGGAATCGGTACATCAAAAATCTCTTCCCAACTATTTTGCAATCTGTATGGCACGGTTGTCAACATCCCGGTCCTCAAATGAAACTGGTATACTTTCCCATTTATGCTATTTTTATTCCTCCACTAGTTTTGATCCTTTATATTGGGTAGACAGACCAGTTCCCGACCTCCTCCCGATGCCACCCGCCTCCTCCGTTTTTGGGGGGATGGTGTAATCAATTGGTTGTACTCTTGGAATGAGCAGACCTTTCCGTATAATTCTGATAACTCCATGAAGGTCAGAACTCTACCATTCCAATTTACAATATAATTTAAGAACAAAATACCATTTTCAAACATCTTTCCCATAAATACAGGTATTGTATCAACCAGCACATTTGAGTTTAGCCATAATATTTGTTGTAATATTTGTCATGTCTTTTCAGGGGGATGAAATTTAAATTGTAGCCAGCTCTGCAATGCTTGTTTGAAAAATAGTTACTTTGAAAAAAGTATAATTTTCAATTAATCAAAAATGAGACATGGCAATCTGCACAAAGGCAAAAAGAAAAAAAATAAACATCGGATGAGCTTTTCTTAATAATCTACTTGAGAACCATTTAGGGTTCAAATAAAACCTTTGAATGAGTGAAGCTTTTAGAGAGAGGTTTATTTTACACCTGGGGTTGCTATATATTATTTCTACCCATTTTATAAGAGAATTACCGAAATTGAAAAATCCAGGCATTTATAAATAAAATCCAGTCTTTATCAAATGCCTTTTCAAAATCTGCTATAAATACCATTCCTGGCTCTTGTATGTTTCATGATGTTCTATTATTTCTAGTAGTTGTTGTATATTATCTCCCTCGCCGCCGACCTCTCTGTCTGATCAGGATGAACAGTACCTGGTAAAACCCTTTTAATTCTGGGGGTTGGCGCCCCCCCCTTGGGTTGTGCCGTGGCGAAGATCTTTGTGGGCTATACTCGGCCTTGTCTCAGGATGGTAAGTTGGTGGTTGAAGATATCCCTCTAGTGGTGTGGGGGCTGTGCTTTGGCAAAGTGGGTGGGGTTTATCCTTCCTGTTTGGCTCTGTCCGGGGGTATCATCGGATGGGGCCACAGTGTCTCCTGACACCTCCTGTCTCAGCCTCCAGTATTTATGCTGCAGTAGTTTATGTGTCGGGGGGCTAGGGTCAGTTTGTTATATCTGGAGTACTTCTCTTGTCTTATCCGGTGTCCTGTGTGAATTTAAGTATGCTCTCTCTAATTCTCTCTTTCTCTCTTTCTTTCTCTCTCTCAGAGGACCTGAGCCCCAGGACCATGCCTCAGGACTACCTGGCATGATGACTCGTTGCTGTCCCCAGTCCACCTGGCCGTGCTGCTGCTCCAGTTTCAACTGTTCTGCCTGCGGCTATGGAATCCTGACCTGTTCACCGGACATGCTACCTGTCCCAGACCTGCTGTTTTGGTAGAGATACTCTTAATGATCGGCTATGAAAAGCCAATTGACATTTACTGCTGAGGTGCTGACTTGCTGCACCCTCGACAACTACTGTGATTATTATTATTTGACCATGCTGGTCATTTATGAACATTTGAACATCTTGGCCATGTTCTGTTATAATCTCCACCCGGCACAGCCAGAAGAGGACTGGCCACCCCTCATAGCCTGGTTTCTCTCCAGGTTTCTTCCTAGGTTTTGGCCTTTCTAGGGAGTTTTTCCTAGCCACCGTGCCTCTACACCTGCATTGCTTGCTGTTTGGTTTCTGTACAGCACTTATATCAGCTGATGTATGGAGGGCTATAGAAATACATTTGATTTGATTTGATTTGAAGATCCGATCGCATTCTGTCTCCTATTAAAACTTTTTTAACCTTTGATGCAAGAGAGAAAGAGACAAGAAAGTAGTCAAGACGACTAGCTTGATTAAGTCTCCTCCATGCATATCTGACTAGGTCTGGGTTTTTTTAGTCTCCAAATATCCACTATTTCTAATGTGTCCATAATATTTGTAATTTCCTTAAGAGCACGGTGATGATAGTTTGTAGAGTGATTACCTTTACGGGCCATTGAGGTACTGAATACTGTGTTGTAGTCTCCTACCATAATGATTTGATCATTTGTTGCCTGTAAGTTCAATAAATTGGTATACATGTTTTTGAAGAAGTGTGGATCATCCTGATTTGGACCATCTAGATTAATGAGCCAAATCTCTTTTTCGTCCACTTTCATATTCAAAGGATCCACCTTCCTTGCGATTCATTCCTGACTATTTGCACATTCAAATCGACATTTTTGTTCATTAATATCATCACACCCTTTGGGTTCCTTTGTCCATGACATAAAATGATTTCACCATGTAGAGTGGGTTTCCTGTAAACAGTAGATGTTATATTCCTTTTCTTTGAGCCATGTAAAGACTGATCTTTTTATATAATCTGCTAAACCAATTATAACTGGCTATACTTATTTCACCCCTTACCATAACTAGATACTATTCTCAGTCTAAATTGGCCATAATTAGTGCTTGTAAAGTTACTGCCATCAGAGGTATCATGAAGGTCAAAACTAGAGCTTTCAAATGTCTGATATTTAGAATTCAAGAAATAAGTTCTAGCAACATTTGTTTTATTCCCGTTTCCTGTTTGCCTGTGAACCAATGCCACAGATGTTAGAAAATTGAGACAAGATATTATGTGTGTAACAAATCTGAGTAGGTTGATGTGTATGATATTGGATGTGATATAATGAGAGTGTGTACGATGTCTGTATAAGAGTAAGACTATAATGTGTGTTGTCCAAATAAATAATAACCAATTTGCATGGTTGAGTGTCTATGTGTGTAACATGTAGTGCGTATAGCCTTAATATTCATGATGATAATTGTAATCCATATCGTATCCCCATCATAGTTGCATCATAATTACCTTTAACATAACGGAAAAACACATCCCAGCATTTCCATAGGAATTGACGTTTTACATGGTCATGAAAGAGACCTTGCATTACTCCAGAGACGGCTTCACTACAGTACAAATGTATTCCATACAATACTGTATGGTATTATTAACCAATGCCCCTATTCTGATATCTTCCCCTTGCTTGTTGTAAACATATATAAACTTGTAGACAAATACATATAAAAGATAGACAAACAATAAACACATTAAATTATAAAACTGTTCTCGACAATAGGGAGAGAGGGAGAGAAGAGAAAAGAAAGAGAGAGTGAGAGAGCAAGATCAGGTGTGTGTGTGTGTATGTACAGTCGTGGCCAAAAGTTTGAGAATGACACAATATTAATTTTCACAAAGTCTGCTGCCTCAGTATGTATGATGGCAATTTGCATATACTCCAGAATGTTATGAAGAGTGATCAGATGAATTGCAATTAGTTGCAAAGTCCCTCTTTGCCATGCAAATGAACTGAATCCCCCAAAAACATTTCCACTGCATTTCAGCCCTGACACAAAAGGACCAGCTGACATCATGTCAGTGATTCTCTCGTAAAAACAGGTGTGAGTGTTGACGACGACAAGGCTGGAGATCACTCTGTCATGCTGATTGAGTTCGAATAACAGACTGGAAGCTTCAAAAGGAGGGTGGTACTTGGAATCATTGTTCTTCCTCTGTGAACCATGGTTACCTGCAAGGAAACACGTGCCGTCATCATTGCTTTGCACAAAAAGGCCCTCACAGGCAAGGATATTGCTGCCAGTAAGATTGCACCTAAATCAACCATTTATCGGATCATCAAGAACTTCAAGGAGAGCGGTTCAAATGTTGTGAAGAAGGCTTCAGGGCGCCCAAGAAAGTCCAACAAGCGCAAGGACCGTCTCCTAAAGTTGATTCAGCTGCGGGATCGGTGCACCACCAGTACAGAGCTTGCTCAGGAATGGCAGCAGGCAGGTGTGAGTGCATCTGCACCCACAGTGAGGCACATACTTTTGGATGATGGCCTGGTGTCAAGAAGGGCAGCAAAGAAGCCACTTCTCTCCAGGAAAAACATCAGGGACAGACTGATATTCTGCAAAAGGTACAGGGATTAGACTGCCGAGGACTTGGGTAAAGTCATTTTTTCTGATTATTCCCCTTTCAGATTGTTTGGGGCATCCGGAAAAAAGCTTGTCCGGAGAAGACAAGGTGAGAGCTACCCTCAGTCCTGTGTCATGCCAACAGTAAAGCATCCTGAGACCATTCATGTGTGGGGTTTCTACACCTGCATTGCTTGCTGTTAGAGGTTTTAGGCTGGGTTTCTGTACAGCACTTTGAGATATCAGCTGATGTAAGAAGGGCTCTATAAATTGATTTGATTTGGGGTTGCTTCTCAGCCAAGGGAGTGGACTCACTCACAATTTTGCCTAAGAACACAGCCATGAATAAAGAATGGTACCAACACATCCTCCAAGAGCAACTTCTCCCAACCATCCAGGAACAGTTTGGTGACGAACAAGGCCTTTTCCAGCATGATGGAGCACCTTGCCATAAGGCAAAAGGGATAACTAAGTGGTGCGGAGAACAAAACATCAATATTTTGGGTCCATGGCCAGGAAACTCCCCAGACCTTAATCTCATTGAGAACTTGTGGTCAATCCTCAATAGGCGGGTGGACAAACAAAAACCCAGAAATTCTGACAAACTCCAAGTGTTGATTATGCAAGAATGGGCTGCCATCAGTCAGGATGTGGCCCAGAAGTTAATTGACAGCATGCCAGGGTGGATTGCAGAGGTCTTGAAAAACAAGGGTCAACATTGCAAATATTAACTCTTTGCATCAACTTCATATAACTGTCAATAAAAGCCTTTGACACTTATGAAATGCTTGTAATTATACTTCAGTATTTGTGTCATTCTCAAAACTTTTCGCCACGACTGTATAAGTCCGTATGTGTAAGCAAGCATGTAATTGAGTACGTGTGTGTTCATATCCACTTCATAATGTTCAGATATTTTTACACTTACCATACCTTCTTTTTTTCCCGTAACCTGTAGTCCCTGTAGAATTTAGTACAGCCACTGTGTTATGGAGCTGTCTCAGAATAGCTGTCCATCTATAAAGAGTTTGTCCACAAAGATAAAGACACGCTTACCATTCTCCCTTTGTTGTCTTTGCACCGGATACAGTCTCTTATGACGTTCGTTTACCTCCCTTGGAAATTGGTCATTGAGACCGAATTTGGTCCCTTGAAGCTCCCTTCCTCTGCTTTTGATCAGCTCCTTTTGTTGGTAGTGTTCAAATTTTGCGATGATCGGTCGGGGACCCTTGGTCTTGTCGCTCCGAGCTCCAAGTCTGTGTACTCGGTGGAAAGCCACCTTGTTTACAGTCTCTATAGGAAGTTTCAAGGCGGATTGTGTCAATTCTCTGATCGCAACCTCTGGATTATTAGATGCGTCCTCGGGAATCCAAGAAAAAAATAGATTTTCACGCATGCTATGACTTTGTATGTCTAGTAGCGACTCTTTCATCACCCTTATTTCCCTGAGTAGACTTTCTATGTTGGAATCATGGATTTTTACCTTGGCTGTGAGTGTCTTGTTTTCTCTTTGGAGCTTGAGAATTTCATTCTGGCTGAACTCCAAACTCCCCGTCAGCACTGCTACCTCCTCATACAACTTTTCCAGTGTTGCATGGATTCCAGCCAGAGCACTAGTCTCTACCTCAATGGTAAGTAAATCATCGGTGTCTGTAGATTAATCTGTTTTCTTTTTTTTTTGTCAGGTTAAAGTTATTTTGTGAGGTGGTCGGATCTTTCCATGAAGGAGTATGTTGTTCCTCCATAGCGTAAAGCTGCTGGTACTCGTCGATTTCCCTCAGGATCTCCTTAGTATCCAGATTGTCTCTTTACTGCAACCAGTTGTTTTATGAAAAGATAACAATGAGTTTTCCCACGACGACGACAGCTGTCTGTAGTACAGCCAGCTAGCACTCGCGGAATCCACACAAAAAAGGAACACAAACTTAGCCGTAAAGGCTAACCGCGTCATGGAATCCTTAGCAACAAAACTTTAGTTCGGATTAAAGTCGATTTAATGAAGATGTTTTAAGGTAAACAACAAACCGAGTGTAGACAGTACAATGTGCTCTGATGACGTATGACGACGTATGACGAAAAAGGCTGTCAGGCTGTTGAGTATTAATATTCACATGTATATTTGGTTAATTGATCTCTGGCTCTTACTCACTGTCTTAATCCTCGTCACTTCTGTTTCAGACATCCCAAGTGCATGTTCTTTAATGTGAAATATTACAACTGTTAGGCGAACTACCCATGCCAGATATGGAAAGACATACTGTACTTCTGCACACAAGTACAGTATGGAGCAATGACTACCCTACCCACTGGGCATAGAAGTCAATTCAACGTCTATTCCAAAGTTGATTCAACCAGTGTGTTCCCAGCGGGTATATTGAGATTGCAGTGCAGGTAGTAAATTAATAAGGTCAACTGATTTAAATAATAGAAGAACTCTAAAACATTGGATTTGGCTATATGCATTTCCCTTTTCAATTATGTGAGTGCTAGTTAGCTAACAACAAACAAAAAACACATGTGGATAGGGGCGGCATGTAGCCTAGTGGTTAGAGCATTGGACTAGTAACCTAGATCGAATCCCCAAGCTGACAAAGTAAAAATCTGTTGTTCTGCCCCTGAACAAGGCAGTTAACACACTGTTCCTAGGCTGTCATTGTAAATAAGAATTTGTTCTTAACTGACTTGCCTAGTTAAATTAAAAAAATTACTATCAAGTGTGGTTTTAGTTGAATAAGGTAGTAAATAGAGTGGTGCCAGGAAAACAACCTCTCCCTCTACGTCAACAAAACTTAACAGGGAGGAGATGAGAGACCTGGCAGAGTGGCGCCAGGAAAATAACCTCTCCCTCTACGCCAACAAAACTTAACAGGGAGGAGATGAGAGACCTGGCAGAGTGGCGCCAGGAAAATAACCTCTCCCTCTACGTCAACAAAACGAAAGGACTAACGGAGACAGCAGAGAGAAAACCCCCCATCCACAAACACCTTATGGAACAGCGGGGACTGTGAAGAAATTCCAACATTGGCACATACGCACTATAAATACACATGAATTTAGTACTGTAGATATGTGGTAGTGGTGAAGTAGGGACCTGAGGGCACACAGTGTGTTGTGAAATCTGTGAATGTATTGTAATGTTTTAAAAATGTATAAACTGCCTTAATTTTGCTGGACCCCAGGAAGAGTAGCTGCTGCTTTGGTAGGAACTTAAGGGATCCATAATAAATGCATATACAAATGCATCGATGGGGCCACAGTGGAGAAGGTAAAAAGCTTAAAGTTCCTCGGCGTGCACATCACTGACGAACTGAAATGGTCCCTACACACAGAGAGTGTGGTGAAGAAAGCGCAAAATGCTCCCCTTCGATGGCCACTGACACGCTGAAAAAGTGTGCTCTTCACGATGAATCCCGGTTTCAACTGTACCTTGCAGATGGCAGTCTGTGGGCTAGCGGTTTGCTGATGTGAACTTTGTGAACAGAGTGCCCCATGGTGGAGGTGGGGTTACGGTATGGACAGGCATAAGCTACAGACAACGAAAACAATTGCATTTTATCGATGCCAATTTGAATACACAGATACTGTGATGAGATCCTGAGGTCCATTGTCGTGCCATTCATCCGCCACCATCACCTCTGATTTCACCATGATAATGCACAGCAAGGATCTGTACACAATTCCTGGAAGCTGAAAATGTCCCAATTCTTCCATGGCCTGCATACTCACCAGACATGTCACCCATTGAGCATATTTCAGATGCTCTGGATCGATGTGTATGACAGCGTGTTCCAGTTCCCGCCAATATCCAGCAACTTCGCACGGCCATTGAAGAGGATTGGGACAACATTCCCCAGGCCACAACCAACAGCCTGATCACCTCTATGAGAAGTTGATGTGTCACGCTGCATGAGGCAAATGGTGGTCACACCAGATACTGACTGGTTTTCTGATCCACGCCACTAACTTTAAGGTATCTGTGACCAACAGATGCATATCTGTATTCCCAGTCATGTGAAATCTGTAGATTAGGGCCTAATGAATTCATTTAAATTGACTGATTTCCTTATATGAACTGTAACTCAGAGCTGCACTGTCGGAGCTAGGGAAATGCAAGCATTTCACTGCACCAGCAATAGTTTCTGCAAATCTGTGTATACAACTAATACACTTTGATTTGACTGTGTGATGATTGTACGAAAGGTGAGGAGAGAAAGTGAGGGAATTGAATTGAAGCCGTGGAGGTGGTCATGTGATTTGTGATGGGAATATAAAACCACAGTGTCCTGTGTAATATTTAAACAAGATGAGTTCCTGCTAGATACTGTACAAACATTTACCTTTCACTGAAACAGGCTACAGTTTATTCCCAAATTCAATAAGGGGTCATGGGTTTCTAATTAAGTGATAATGCTCAAGAAGTGTTCGGAGGATATATTTGCACGGGTGTTATAAGCCCAGTGACAAAGTTGAGGGCCGGCAAACTGCCAATATATCCTCCAAACACTGTTGTCGTGTCTTTGGCTATGCTGGATTAATTGCTATGACATGCTATTCTATAAAATAATATCACCTGATTGAGCTAATCATGTAAATGTAATTAACTAGAGAGTCGGGCACCACAAAATAGTATTTATAGAGCTGTTACCTTCCGAATAAACTCTAAAGACCTAGTAATATTTTACATCAATAGCAGTCAACATTAATCCTTATCTTACTTCAGTCTCATAATCTGAAAGTTGTAAATTATTGGTTATCTGCAAGAATCCTGGCTAACAAGTTGAATCAGCAATACAAAATTGGGTTTAATTATTTATTTACTAAATACCTAACTAATCACACAGAATTACATATACAAAGAATGAATTATACCTGGATAATTATTTACGTCATAGGAAAACGTCCCTAGCAGGCGGAACAGATATCACAGCTTGTTACACAAAGGAAAAGGGGCGGGGTTTGAGTGAAAGAGCGGGAAGACTGAGGAACAAAGGGAAGAAGGTGTGCTATCGTAAATACAGTATCTTATGCATTCTAAATTATCTCCCATTTGGAAAAGGAAAATGCAATAAATCTTTAGCTCTCTGAGCTGCGCTTCAGTAGGTTGGTGGTAGATGGAAGACCGTGTTGCCAAACCGAGTACTTTGTCCTTTGAAGAATGTCTCTGGTGGTCACTTGAATAAATTGTAGTAACGTCGTTGTGTGGTAGATGGGATACTCTGTCTGTTCCTTCCTAACCTGTGTTTGCAGCTGCGGTCGCTAACTCAACGGCTAGGAGGTATCACTTCTGTCGTGAATAAGAGTTCAAAGTTCATACCATTCGCAACCAAAGCTCATGCTGATGTTGGCTTCTTCTGTAGCTTTATCTGAACCATTCTGACATAGGATCGTCATCCTACCTCATTGGAACAGGAAGTTATGTTGTCGTCAAGGCTTTATATGGGAAGGGAGAAAAGGGGTGTGTGTCATAGTTTACAACCTCTGTCTCTTCACGTGGGCGGGCCACTGAGTGAGCAGCCCTAACTTATGAAAACCCACATTTTAGAAGCTAAAATCACATTTCATCCCACAAATAATTTAATATTCAAACATTTAAATTGAACAATTTAATGTGAATCTGATAACTCTGATGTATAGACTTTCCACTGTAGAGTTTGTCATTTTATCATTGATGAGAATGTCTCAAATGACAACCGAACTGACATCATATTCATTAAGTACCACCGCATATGTTCAATTGTTCGGATTACCAGAATATATTTAATTTCCCCCCACATACTGAGGTCCCCAGAATCTCTATGTTAACCAAGGTTTTTTTAAAATTTAACCTCAGTAGGTTAGAGAAGGGAAAAGGGGGGAAGAGGTATTTATGACTGTCATAAACCTATCCCCCAGGCTTTACTCAAAGCCAGTGGTATGTCATTAGTAAAGATTGAAAAAAGTAAGGGGCCTAAACAGCTATCCTGGGGAATTCCCCATTCTACCTACCATCCTGATTCTACCTGGATTACCACTGTATCATCCAAGGTATTGTGTCTGCCAATGCCCCTGGGATAATGTACATTTGACGCAGCATTGTGACAACTCATTGTCACAATGGTAGGGATTAATTGAGCTGGTCTTGGGTCATTGAGAAGTCATTGTCTTAACGCAGCCTTGAAATGCGTAGACCAGGAGTCCAGGAGCCAAGATGATTAGGATGATTAGGATGAACTCCGTCATTCCTGTAGAGTATCTTCTGTTTCCAGAAGGTGTCAAAGTTATCTATAAAACTGATTCCAACAGAGCTACAGTAATGTTTTCGCCTGATGTGTAATGCCAGTAGCCTGCTGAATCTTTCACACCAAGGGCAAACGATGGTACCGGACCAAAAATGACAGGACGCTTTTGAAGTCTTTCAATGCTAGAATCAGTTTCTTAAAATGAATCTTCAGAAATTCCGAGCCAGCCCTCCTGATGTCGTTTGACCCCACATTGACTATTACAGCGTCAGCTCCCGGCATCTGTCATAGAATGGTCAGAAGCAGCCTTGTAATGTCATGTACACGTGCTCCTGGATAGCACAGGGGTTTTGTTTGCTCTGGGAACCGAGGTGTTTCTCACCATAGAGCTGCCGATGATGACAGCTGGTGACACAGCCGGGGAGGTCCGGCCGTTCTTTCTCCTCGAGTGGAGGTTGGGGTAGGATGGGGAGGGCAGGTGAGATGGGAGGGGATGTAGTTTCCTGTCACGACTTCCGCCGATGTTGGTCCCTCTAATTGTTCGGGCGGCGTTCGGCGGTTGAAGTCGCCGACCTTCTAGCCATCGCTGATCCTCTTTTCATTTTCCTTTGGTTTTGTCTTGTCTTGTATCACACCTGGTTTCAAACCCATTCATTACATGTTGGGTATTTGACCCTCTGTTCCCCCTCATTGTCCTTGTCGTGATTGTTTTGTTTGTAAGCGTTGTGGAAGATATGTTCTGGTGTGCCACGGGTTTTGTCCCCACATGTTTTATTTGTATATTTTGGTTGTCTGAGTTTTTGAGCTCTTATTAAACTGCTCTGTTTATACCAAGTTCAATCTCCTGCGCCTGACTTCCCTGCCACCAGCACGCACCCTTACATTTCCAGTACAGGTCGGTTGAAAGCCGAGAGCGTGGTAAGCACTACTCCAGGACACGGAGAGTCAAAAAGAGTAAATCCAAGTGCAGTTCAAGTTTGGCAGTAGTCCAAAAACATCCAAGGCACATTGTTAAGTAGAAGGCACAATGTCAAGTGGAACGATGAAAGCAGCAGTAGGCAGGTGTCTGCTCAGATAATGCCCCAGTGCAGTGTAGGTGCTCAGATATATCCAAGTAGGCCTCAAAAGTTTCAGCAGACCCGTTTTGTATGTCTCCCTTAAAACTCTGCATGAAATATTGCACTATTGTCCAATGTGTTGACAGACAGATGAAACAAAGGTAAAGTCCACAGTAGATAGTGTGGTTCTGTTGTCTGATGATTTTTGTCCTTATGTAGGAGGTAATCTGAGACAAAATATCCACAGGGAAGTGTTATTAGCCTGACTTTAAAGCTGCAATATGTAACTTTTTGGGCGACCTGACCAAATTCACTGTGCCTGAGGAAAAGTTGATAAGTATATAACAGTGTTTGTCATATTGAAGTGTACTGTGTCAATGTTTGATACATGTGATGTTTTTATCGTTTTTAGTCAGATCATGGGACTAGGGATGAACCTTTCTGGTCAATGCTCACATCAACACCATTATCCCAGAAAACCTAGACCTACTCCAATTTGCATACAGATCCACAGATGATGCAATCTCTTTTGCACTCCACACTGTCCTTTCACACCTGGACAAAAGGAACACCTATGTGACAATGCTATTCATTGACTACCGCTCAGCGTTCAACACCATAGTGCCCTCAAAGCTCATCACTACGCTAAGGACCCTGGGACTAAACACCTCCCTCTGCAACTGGTGCCTGGATATCCTGACGGGTCGCACCCAGGTGGTAAGGGTAGGTAACAACACATCCGCCACGCTGATCCTCAACATGGGGGCCCCTCAGGGGTGGATGCTCAGGTCCCTCCTGTACTCCCTGTTCACTCATGACTGCACGACCAGTCACGACTCCAACATCATCATTAAGTTTTCTGATGACACAACAGTGGTAGGCCTGAACACCGACAACGATGAGACAGCCTGTAGAGAGGAGGTCAGAGACCTGACCGTTTGGTGCAAGGACAACCACCTCTCCCGCAACGTGATCCAGACAAAGAAGATGTTTGTGGACTACAGGAAAAGGAGAACCGAGCAGCCCCCATTCTCATCGATGGGGCTGTAGTGGAGCAGGTTGAGAGCTTCAAGTTCCTTGGCATCCACATCACCAACAGTCTAGCACGGTCCAAGCACACCAAGACAGTTGCGAAGAGGGCATGACAAAACCTATTCCCACTCAGGAGACTGAAAATATTTGGCATGGGTCCTCAGATCCTCAAAAGGTTTTACAGCTACACCATCGAGAACATCCTGACAGGTTGCATCACTGCCTGGTATGGCAACTGCTCGGCCTTCGACCACAAGGCACTACAGAGGGTAGTGCATACAGCCCAGCACATCACCGGGGCCAAGCTTCCTGCCACCCAGGACCTCTATACCAGGTGGTGTCCGAGGAAGGCCCTAAATTGTCAAAGACTGCAGCCACCCTACCTACATGTGCAAATTACCTCAATTACTTCAACACCTGTGCCCCCGCACATTGACATTGACTCTGTACCGGTACCCCCTGTATATAGCCTCCACATTGACTCTGTACCGGTACCCCCTGTATATAGCCTCCACATTGACTCTGTACCGGTACCCCCTGTATATAGCCTCCACATTGACTCTGTACCGGTACCCCCTGTATATAGTCTCCACATTGACTCTGTACCGGTACCCCCTGTATATAGCCTCCACATTGACTCTGTACCGGTACCCCCTGTATATAGCCTCCACATTGACTCTGTACCGGTACCCCCTGTATATAGCCTCCACATTGACTCTGTACCGGTACCCCCTGTATATAGTCTCCACATTGACTCTGTACCGGTACCCTCTGTATATAGCCTCCATATTGACTCTGTACCGGTACCCCCTGTATATAGCCTCCACATTGACTCTGTACCGGTACCACCTGTATATAGCCTCCACATTGACTCTGTACCGGTACCCTCTGTATATAGCCTCCACATTGACTCTGTACCGGTACCCTCTGTATATAGTCTCCACATTGACTCTGTACCAGTACCCCCTGTATATAGTCTCCACATTGACTCTCTTCCGGTACCCCCTGTATATAGCCTCCACATTGACTCTGTACCGGTACCCCCTGTATATAGTCTCCACATTGACTCTGTACCGGTACCCCCTGTATATAGCCTCCACATTGACTCTGTTCCGGTACCCCCTGTATATAGCCTCCACATTGACTCTGTACCAGTACCCCCTGCATATAGCCTCCACGTTGACTCTGTACCGGTACCCCCTGTATATAGCCTCCACATTGACTCTGTACCGGTACCCTCTGTATATAGCCTCCACGTTGACTCTGTACCGGTACCCTCTGTATATAGTCTCCACGTTGACTCTGTACCGGTACCCCTGTATATAGCCTCCACATTGACTCTGTACTGGTACCCCCTGTATATAGTCTCCACATTGACTCTGTACCGGTACCCCCTGTATATAGCCTCCACATTGACTCTGTTCCGGTACCCCCTGTATATAGCCTCCACATTGACTCTGTACCGGTACCCCCTGTATATAGCCTCCATGTTGACTCTGTACCGGTACCACCTGTATATAGCCTCCACATTGACTCTGTACTGGTACCCCCTGTATATAGCCTCCACGTTGACTCTGTACCGGTACCCCCTGTATATAGCCTCCACATTGACTCTGTACTAGTACCCCCTGTATATAGCCTCCACGTTGACTCTGTACCGGTACCCCCTGTATATAGCCTCCACGTTGACTCTGTTCCGGTACCCCCTGTATATAGCCTCCACGTTGACTCTGTTCCGGTACCCCCTGTATATAGCGTCCACATTGACTCTGTACCGGTACCCCCTGTATATAGCCTCCACATTGACTCTGTACCGGTACCCCCTGTATATAGCCTCCACGTTGACTCTGTTCCGGTACCCCCTGTATATAGCCTCCACGTTGACTCTGTTCCGGTACCCCCTGTATATAGCCTCCACATTGACTCTGTACCAGTACCCCCTGCATATAGCCTCCACGTTGACTCTGTACCGGTACCCCCTGTATATAGCCTCCACATTGACTCTGTACTGGTACCCCTGTATATAGCCTCCACGTTGACTCTGTTCCGGTACCCCCTGTATATAGCCTCCACATTGACTCTGTTCCGGTACCCCCTGTATATAGCCTCCACATTGACTCTGTACCGGTACCCCCTGTATATAGCCTCCACATTGACTCTGTACTGGTACCCCTGTATATAGCCTCCACGTTGACTCTGTTCCGGTACCCCCTGTATATAGCCTCCACGTTGACTCTGTTCCGGTACCCCCTGTATATAGCCTCCACATTGACTCTGTACCGGTACCCTCTGTATATAGCCTCCACATTGACTCTGTACCGGTACCCCCTGTATATAGCCTCCACATTGACTCTGTACCGGTATCCCCTGTATTTAGTCCTGCTATTGTTATTTACTGCTGCTCTTTAATTATTTATTATTCTTATCTCTGAATTTTTGGGGGTATTTTCTTAAAACTGCGTTGTTGGTTAATTAAGGGCTTGTAAGTAAGCATCTCGCTGTGAGGTAATATTTATTTGGCGCGTGTGACAAATAACATTTGATTTGATTTGAAATGAGCTGAAGCTAGTATTGTCTGAGATGTTGATTATTGTGCCTAAGGTACAATGAGTCTTAACAGGCTCTGCTCTCTCGGTTGTCAATGGTATAATTATCGCTGTGTGCCCGTTCACTGGAATGCAGGTGTGCATTGAAGTATACTTGAACTCTGCTTCTGAACAATTCTTAAATCCTGTACATACAATTCTATTCTGGTTCAACAGCCATGTGTATGACTGTGACAAGAGCCTATAGAAGCCTTTCACGTGACTCGAGGCTAATACATTCTACGGTGTTTTGACAGCTCTTCCTCTGTGTGGGTGAGGGCTGCACTGACAACAACACCAACCCCCTCCACCACACCCACATCGCCCTGGCCTTCTTGACCACATTACTCTTCGCCACACACCTACCAGAGCGCCTGGCTCCCGGCAGCTTCGACTACATAGGTCAAAGTGCATGGCCTATCTGGAAAGGCTGCTTCTTAGATTCATTTCAGAATGATTTGTCACTGTATTGTGCAAGACTTGTGGTAATACAGTGGATACTGATCAACACTGGCTTGACATTAGTGGTATGACATATGTAGCATTAAAACAACATAGTATTCTTTATATCACTGCCTCTGGGTCTCACTGTGCCTTCCTGTTTCCCCCTTATGCTGTGGAGGCCAGTTCCTCTGTTGCTGGCCAGTTACAGTTCTCCTCGTTGAGTTCTGCTTCTTACCTCTCCTGTACAAATACTACTGTAGGTATTTAACCACAGTCCTTTTGCACCCTCTGCAGGTCACAGCCACCAACTGTTCCACGTGTTCGGCATAATCGGCACTCATTTCCAGATGGAGGCCATTGAGCAGGACATGGCGACGCGACGCCCGTGGCTCCTCACGTACTCTCTGCCCATCACCTTCACCAACACACTGGGGGCGGCACTGCTGAGTGTAACCCTCAGCCTTGGCATCATCTTCTTCTTTAGTGTGCCTCTGCTCTGGTCAGCCACCCGGGGAGAACACACTGAGAAGAAGACACAGTCACATCCAATAGCCAAGGGCTGCCAGTACCACTAGCACTAGCCATTAGCCACATGCTAATGATAATGTATACGGGATGTAGGAACTGGATGGTTCAGTTGGTGGAGCATGGTGCCTGTAATGCCAGGATTGTGGATTTGATTCACAGGGCCACCCACACGTAAAATGTATACAAGCATGAATGTAAGTCACTTTGGATAAGAGCGTCTGCTAAATGGCATATATTTGTATTCTATTACTATGATTAAACTGGACACTGTGGTGGGGGTGGGCTTGGGAGAAGAGGTGAACAACTGAAGTGAACCACTATGGCTTCTTGGTGTTGGATAGAGGTGAAGTCCTGACAAGATACAATGCTGAAGGAGCAATGAACTGTTCTTCACATTGTCAGCACGGATGAATTCACTGGTAGCTGAACAAGAGCTCCATATATACTGCAATGAGGGACAGATAGAGTTAGTGGTACCTCTGGTAGTATTACATTGACTATAGGACAAGTACACAGTACTAAACACGTAGTTCTTGCTTTTGTTCGATGATTTACCAACGCTACTGAGGAGCAGGAAGAGACTGAAGCAGTTGGAAGTCACAAACTGTGTATGAAGAATCAATCCACTGAGTAGCAGGAAGAGACTGGAGCAGTTGGAAGTCAAGCTGTACAGTGCCTTGCGAAAGTATTCGGCCCCCTTGAACTTTGCGACCTTTTGCCACATTTCAGACTTCAAACATAAAGATATAAAACTGTATTTTTTTGTGAAGAATCAACAACAAGTGGGACACAATCATGAAGTGGAACGACATTTCTTGGATATTTCAAACTTTTTTAACAAATCAAAAACTGAAAAATTGGACGTGCAAAATTATTCAGCCCCCTTAAGTTAATACTTTGTAGCGCCACCTTTTGCTGCGATTACAGCTGTAAGTCGCTTGGGGTATGTCTCTATCAGTTTTGCACATCGAGAGACTGAAATTTTTTCCCATTCCTCCTTGCAAAACAGCTCGAGCTCAGTGAGGTTGGATGAAGAGCATTTGTGAACAGCAGTTTTCAGTTCTTTCCACAGATTATCGATTGGATTCAGGTCTGGACTTTGACTTGGCCATTCTAACACCTGGATATGTTTATTTTTGACCCATTCCATTGTAGATTTTGCTTTATGTTTTGGATCATTTTCTTGTTGGAAGACAAATCTCCGTCCCAGTCTCAGGTCTTTTGCAGACTCCATCAGGTTTTCTTCCAGAATGGTCCTGTATTTGGCTCCATCCATCTTCCCATCAATTTTAACCATCTTCCCTGTCCCTGCTGAAGAAAAGCAGGCCCAAACCTTGATGCTGCCACCACCATGTTTGACAGTGGGGATGGTGTGTTCAGCTGTGTTGCTTTTACGCCAAACATAACGTTTTGCATTGTTGCCAAAAAGTTCAATTTTGGTTTCATCTGACCAGAGCACCTTCTTCCACATGTTTGGTGTGTCTCCCAGGTGGCTTGTGGCAAACTTTAAACAACACTTTTTATGGATATCTTTAAGAAATGGCTTTCTTCTTGCCACTCTTCCATAAAGGCCAGATTTGTGCAATATACGACTGATTGTTGTCCTATGGACAGAGTCTCCCACCTCAGCTGTAGATCTCTGCAGGTCATCCAGAGTGATCATGGGCCTCTTGGCTGCATCTCTGATCAGTCTTCTCCTTGTATGAGCTGAAAGTTTAGAGGGACGGCCAGGTCTTGGTAGATTTGCAGTGGTCTGATACTCCTTCCATTTCAATATTATCGCTTGCACAGTGCTCCTTGGGATGTTTAAAGCTTGGGAAATATTTTTGTATCCAAATCCGGCTTTAAACTTCTTCACAACAGTATCTCGGACCTGCCTGGTGTGTTCCTTGTTCTTCATGATGCTCTCTGCGCTTTTAACGGACCTCTGAGACTATCACAGTGCAGGTGCATTTATACGGAGACTTGATTACACACAGGTGGATTGTATTTATCATCATTAGTCATTTAGGTCAACATTGGATCATTCAGAGATCCTCACTGAACTTCTGGAGAGAGTTTGCTGCACTGAAAGTAAAGGGGCTGAATAATTTTGCACGCCCAATTTTTCAGTTTTTGATTTGTTAAAAAAGTTTGAAATATCCAATAAATGTCGTTCCACTTCATGATTGTGTCCCACTTGTTGTTGATTCTTCACAAAAAAATACAGTTTTATATCTTTATGTTTGAAGCCTGAAATGTGGCAAAAGGTCGCAAAGTTCAAGGGGGCCGAATTCTTTCGCAAGGCACTGTATATGAAGAATCAATCCACTGAATGTTACATGAAGAGGAATTCTCGATATCGCTTCAATTTTGTTTTCTTCCTTTTTAAACATTATTTGTACACAAAATATATTGATCACTTTATCATTTCTATACACAACAAATGGACATGTATTACAAACACACAGTATATCACCTCGCCAATATTATATCCACAGTCTAAGGCATTGTTTCCCAAACTAGGGGTGGCTTGATTTAAAGATGGGGTTGTGAGAGACTTTGTCGCTTTTCTAACAATACTGGTAAACGGCACTGCGCAAGTTGAAAAAAAGTCAAGAAAGATTGACATTGTGTCTGCAGCTGAGCTAATCCTGGATTTGAAAGATTTAACATCTGAGGAGCTACAGATTACTGACTCTCTCAGGCCCTAGAGCCTGAAAAGGGGATTTGAGGTTTCAAATGACTGAAGGAGAGGGAATATATATATACAGTTGAAGTTGGAAGTTTACATTCACCTTAGCCAGATACATTTAAAAACTCAGTTTTTCACAATTCCTAACATTTAATCCTAGTAAAATAATTCCCTGTTTTAGGTCAGTTAGGATCACCATTTTATTTTAAGAATGTGAAATGTCAGAATAATAGTAGAGAATGATTTATTTCCGGTTTTATTTATTTCATCACATTCCCAGTGGGTCAGAAGTCTACATACACTCAATTAGTATTTGGTAGCATTGTTTAACTTGGGTAACATGTTTTGGGTAGCCTTCCACAAGCTTCCCACAATAAATTGGGCGAATTTTGGCCCATTCCTCCTAACAGAGCTGGTGTAACTGAGTCAGGTTTGTAAGGCCTCAATGCTCGCACACGCTTTTTCAGTTCTGCTCACAAATTTCCTATAGGATTGAGGTCAGGGCTTTGTGATGGCCACTCCAATACATTGACTTTGTTGTCCTTAAGCCATTTTGCCACAACTTTGGAAGTCTGCTTGGGGTCATTGTCCATTTGGAAGTGTCACGGCCGTTGAAAGAAGAGGACCAAAGTGCAGCGTGGTGAGCGTACATTTTCCTTTCATTTAAAATGTCACCAACAAAACAACACAACAACTGTGCCACTTAGAGGGCTAAGTGCCACTAACAAAGGTAACTACCCACACTGAAAGGAGAGGAAAAGGGCTACCTAAGTATGATTCCCAATCAGAGACAACGATAGACAGCTGTCCCTGATTGAGAAACATACCCGGCCAAAACACAGAAATAAAGAAACATAGAAAACATAACATAGAATGCCCACCCAAATCACACCCTGACCAAACCAAAATAGAGACATAAAAAGGCTCTCTCAGGTCAGGGGGTGACAGGAAGACTCATTTGCGACCAAGCTTTTACTTCCTGACTGATGTCTTGAGATGTTGCTTCAATATATCCACATAATTTTCCATCCTCAGGAGGCCATCTATTTTGTGAAGTGCACCAGTCCCTCCTGCAGCAAAGCACCCCCACAACATGATGCTGCCACTCCCGTGCTTCACGGTTGGGATGGTGTTCTTCGGCTTGCAAGCCTCCCCCTTTTTCCTCCAAACATAACAATGGTCATTATGGCCAAACAGTTCTATTTTTGTTTCATCAGATCAGAGGACATTTTTCCAAAAAGTACAATCTTTGTTCCCATGTGCAGTTGCAAACCGTGGTCTGGCTTTTTTTTATGGTGGTTTGGAAGCAGTGGAGTCTTTCTTGTTGAGCGATCTTTCAGGTTATGTCAATATAGGACTCGTTTTACTGTGGACATAGATACTTTTGTACCTGTTTCCTCCAGCATCTTCACAAGGTCCTTTGCTGTTGCTCTGGGATTGATTTGCCTTTTTCGCACCAAAGTACGTTCATCTCTAGGAGACAGAATGCGTCTCCTTCCTGAGCGGTATGACGGCTGCAAATCAAATCAAATTTTATTTGTCACATACACATGGTTAGCAGATGTTAATGCGAGTGTAGCGAAATGCTTGTGCTTCTAGTTCCGACCATGCAGTAATATCTAACACGTAATCTAACCTAACAATTTCACAACTACTACCTTATACACACAAGTGTAAATGAATGAATAAGAATATGTACATAAAAATATATGAATGATGGCCGAACGGCATAGGCAAGACTTTCTCTCTTTTTTTCCCCCCGGCTATTGTCTCTTGATAGCTAGCTCACCTATTGCTTAAAACAATGACAGAAACAACAACGCTTTGGAGAGTATTTGCACAATGAATCCCAGAATGCATTTCATTATCTTAACATGGTATTGAAACTATTGAATAGTATGATTTATTTAGCTAATTAATTGGATTTATTGTCATCAATACACTAAAATATCATGCTTTTGTAGTGGCAAAAAAAACATTTTGTTGGTGTAACCATCAGTGGGATCCTTTATCATATAGCCTAGATTAAAGAAAGATCTTCTTGTTAATTGTAAACGTGATGGACCCGCGTCAACAATTAATGCTTTGGCATGGTGGGGCGGTATTCAAATTACATAGGGGGCCCACAACTCTGCAGATCAGGGCCCATCACCGGGTCCAGAGGAGGCTACTTTTTACAAGACGAAGGCTGGAACACAGCTGGTTGAATAAGACTCTAAATGGGATAGGAAAGCATCCAACAGGAGAGTGTGAATATTGCCAGGAAATAGAAAAGAGAGAGACTGAGATCCAGTTTGAGGGAGAAGGGGATACAGGAAATGAGTTTAAAGAGGATATTGAGTCGAACGTCATTAGATACAGTCCCAAATATTTTGTTATCTTCTTTTTAAAGGAAAACGGGACATGGCAGGTAGGATTTACAATAGTTTCTGTCTTTGGCCCACACTCCAGTACAGTAGGTGGCGGTAATGCACCATAAGGTTGGATGCCAACCGCCAAAAAACCACACCAAAGAAGAAAAATAAGTGGCGAATTTTCGTTGCAGGATTGGAGGACATCAGGAAGAGAATGCAAGCTGTGGTACGGAAACGTCAAAGCAATGCACCTCGGTCGTCAACAAACCCCAGGTTTGAACAGTTTACTTGTGATTAACGTGTTTATATCATCGGCAAGTATTTAATGTTCCCATCTAGCGGGCCCAGTGGTTGGAAGGCACCGTGCATGTCGAATAGTCGCCCTGATAAGCCGAAGTGTCTCAGGCATTTGTCTATCAACGAAACGTAAACAATAAAGACTAGGCTACTGTTAACGGACTGAACTCCACCCCATGGTTTAGGAAGTTTGTGAACTTTACCAACAGTGGAGCCGAGACCAGGCTTGGTGGAATCTAGCTCCGACTACATCGATTCGCCCATGGTCAATACTTTAAAATGTCAATTATGAAACGCCCCACTTGCACTTATGTTTGTCCTCTGTAATTGCATATATTTCTTTGCTTACTGAAATCTATCACGTTACTGTTTCAATAATAGTTAATTCAAATACAACCACCGCCTGTTTGTTCATTGCTGTTGCTGTAAGACAGGGTTCTCCAACTGGCGACTTGGCCCACGAGTGGTTTTATTTGTCCCAAAAGCTTCGGGTGCTTTTAAACATTTGTACAAGGTGAGCGTTTCATAATTTAAATTCATGTTAGTATTGACCTAAGGCGAATTGATCTAGTCAGAGCTAGATTCCACAAAGCCTGGTCTCGGGTCAACTCTGTTGAGGTTTATCAGAAACTTCCTGCACCGTGGAGTTTAGTCCGCTAGGCTACTGTCAGACAGTGTCAGTAGAAAATATACTGTAAAGGCATATCAGTCTGCCACTCAAAACTGCCCCTTATATTCTAAACTAGGTTAGTTATTGCCTGTGCTTGCTGGCTGAAGTTCTTCTTGCCTTGTAATGTGCTCATGGTCAGTGTCATGTGACCAAGGACAGGGAAGTTGTCAGCCTGTAATGCTTTCAAATGATGGCGGCTGTGAAGGTTGTCAAGCACAGCTATACAATACAGTGTATATTGGCTTTTATATTGCCCATTATTTGCAGAGAGTTAGGAACACATGGGGCCTGTACAAGGAATGCATTGGACTGTGTATAGACTTTGGCAAACAGCCCACTGAATAACATGCATCTTATTTATTTACATGTCCTTGTCCTATTTCCCCCGCTGGCGTTAACCTCGGAGGTAGATCAAGGCCAACAACACAATAATAGTGATGAATAATACAGTAGGCTACATGAACAGAAAGATAATGACAATGTTATTCATGTGTATTTATATAGGTGTAGGCCTACCACAGCACTGTTGTGTTCCTACATATTGGCTAATGTCTTCTTCATACATTGTCATTCTGTATAATGTTGTTTTGGAGTTGGAATTCATACTTCCTAATGTGTCTTTCTCTAAAGCCAACCAGAGTCCAAGCCAAAAGGGTCATCAATGAAGAGGCCACAGTTCCACTTTGACCTGTGGTTCTATCTCACAGTACAAAACTGGATACTGGACTTTGGAAGGCCCATTGTAATGGTATGGACAACCTGCTGAGAGATTCCATACCAGGACAGCTTGAAAAAATGTTGGGTATCTCAGGTTGTTCTGGCATTTGGGCTCCCGAGTGGCGCAGCGGTCTAAGGCTCTGCATCTCAGTGCTAGAGGTGTCATTAGAGACCTTGGTTTGATTCCAGGCTGTATCACAATCGGCCGTGATTGGGAGTTCCATAGGGCGGCGCACAATTGGCCCAGCGTCGTCCGGGTTAGGGGAGGGTTTGGCCGGGTTAGGTCGTCATTGTAAATAAGATTTTGTTCTTAACTGACTTGCTTAGTTTAATAAAGGTTAAATAAAAAGTGTACAATTCTTACATAGAAACTTCATTGGGGTGAAGGATATTTGACATACTTTTTTACATATGTATCACAAACCATTTTTGAGAAAATCATGATGAACGTGGCCATTTTAGGCTACCTCATATCCCAAAGAGGAATAGGCCTACCACACGGGGTGGAGTACGTGACTCCATAACTATGCAATACATCTTGAAGGAAATGATTGATGACACAAATCCATTATGGATGACTTCAGTCAACCGTATAAGCTTCACGTGGACTGGTATTTAAACAGGGACGGCTGCTGCACATTGTCCAGTCGCCGCCTGTTCAATGTGTTGTAAGGGTAAGTGCAGGTTAACTTTGTCATTTTCAACTATTGTAATAAACAAGCTATTTAATAGAAAATGAAAGGCCTTTTTAGACCTATACATGCCTGCTGTAATGTAGTTTGGTTGAAATGATCCAACCATTATGTAGAAAGTATGTTGAATATAATAATAAACTACATTGATCAATCTGACTGTAATATTATGTGAATAAATCCAACAGGCCCTGTACGTCTCTGGATAAACCCAGTGGAGGTAGCGAGCCTTGAATTACCTCTGAATAGAATTAACATGTCTCTAACTTGCACCGCTATAAAATTATTAAGAGATTTGTTACAAATAGCTTATCCTGGCGACCAATGTTCTAGCATTCATTTATTGAGGCAAGCAGATCAGAGATGTCAAGGTGATATCCAATAATGTGTAGTGTAAAAAACAACTATCGATAGACATAAATTATAAGCTTATAGTCAATGAATCTGTAGAACGAGGAATCAATTTACTCATTTCAACTTATATATTTTTTAGTCACAAAATAATGAACGGAAGAAGAAAACAAGTGTTACATGATACCTTACAGAATACTCCGAGTAAATGACTGTCACCAATAGGCTTAACGTAGTGACACGTGTCTTCAGTTCAGAATCATCTCTGAAAGAAAAAGCAGTACGTGACACAGTATAAGCGAATTCACTGTCAAATTCAAGCAGAAACTCACCCCCAACCTGAATGAACATTTCTTTACACTTTGCAATCGAAAGCAAAAGACAGAACCGTATTCTAATCTAATCAACTGCATTTAAATGATAGGAGCACACCCCTGTGTCGCTTTGAACTATCCGCAATCCGACCAACAAAATATACATTTCCCGGAGAAAACCGCAGAGAAGGTGTGTTTGACCTCTGTGATAGCCCACAGATGGTCAGCCATCCAAACAATGTCATAAATCATGATTGAGTCTTCAAGCTGGGCCTCAGCACCAGCAAGTCGCTAGTCTCGAGGAGATCACCATCTCTCATTCTTCCACTACAGTAAGACCCTATGATCCGTGAGCCGTGCAGTCATACTCCTTAGTGTGTGGAGTAGGGAATTACCAGGGACCTCACGATACGTTACCATCACCATGCTTAGGAGCCGATACGATATGTATTACGATTCTCACGATTCTGCTATTTGAAACACTATGTCTGCTGTGGAGAGATAAGAGAGAACATGGGAAAATGAGGTTTTATCAGTCATGGAAATAAGTGCTGAAAACATGTTGGCTCACTATTTAAAAAGATGGAGAACAAGCTATAGGATGAGTTTTGGTGAATTAGATTTTTTACATTTTTTTTATCTATACTTGTAATCAAAGTATTGATATATTGCCCACAATAATATTGCAATATGTAACTATATATTATATAACTAACTAATATATATATATATATATATATTTTTTTTATATATTTTTTTAGAGCCCCTATCACTAATACGGAGTATGTTTAAGTTCTGAAATTCAATTTGTCACATTAATTTATTCAACAAAACTCATAAGGACCCTTTTTCATTTTCCTCATTGAAAGACATTGGTTGGAATAATATACTCTATAAGTACATCACATTTCCAGAGTTGGTTGTCTGCTAATTTTGAAGTTATGATGCATTTTATTACCACCACCAACACAGTGAATGGGAAAATGGATTCAAATGCTAACTCCCTCTGCTGGTGATTTGCTGAATGTGCAATCCTAAATGTGGGCTATGATTTATTGAAGACCTATGTTTTTTATAAATGGGTCATATCTTCTAAAGTACCAGAGAGCCACTCTAGAAATTTGACCTGTTTTAAGAGTATATTGTTCCAAACAATGTCTAAAAATATGCTACATCAAAAAAAGTACATTGAGATATTAATGTTTTATGTTGAATAAATTAATGTTCAAGACATATTCCATATTTTAAGGCACACTATAAGGCAGGCCTGGGCAACTCCAGTCCTCCAGGGCCTGATTGGTGTCACTCTTTTCTCCATCCCTGGCAAACACAGCTGATTAATCAAATCTCATTCTAAACTGAAGATCATGATTAGTTGATTATTGGAGTCAGGTGTGTTAGCTGGGTCTGGGGCAAAACTGTGCCACCAATCAGGCCCTCAAGGACTGGAGGGCCCATTTGTAATGGTATGGACAACCTGCTGAGAGATTCCATACCAGGACAGCTTGAAAAAATGTTGGGTATCTCAGGTTGTTCTGGCATTTGGTCTCCCGAGTGGCGCAGCGGTCTAAGGCTCTGCATCTCAGTGCTAGAGGTGTCAATGGCACTGAGATGTCTGTATCACATACTGTTCATGGATCATAGGTTCTTACAGGAGGCACTTTCAACATGACTTTCAAAGAAAAAAAACATAGTGATGCAAATGTAAAAAGCATGTCTATATCATACTTCCTTCCAATTAAGTGTCTATGTGAGAATTGCCATAACAATCTGTGATACCCAAAATATTTCCGGGCTGTCCTGGCGTGGGAACCACCTTGCTACAATAATATATTTGAGTAAATAACAAAGTGTAACAAACAAATAGCCTAGTTATAGCAGCATTGAAGTCTATGCTATGAATGCAGCCCTGTGTTGTATCCATGATTTAATACAGCTCATTCTCCCTCTGGAGTGGTTCCCCCTGAACAAGCCCAGTGCTGGAGACTACTTTCACATGGCCTACAATGTCATCACGCCATTCCTACTGCTCAAGGTGGGTGACTGTCTGGAACCACCAAACACAAACTGCAAGGCTGGTTGATACCGTTTGTTCACAGTCACAGTTGCCCTATAAGCTACAGGGATAATGAAATGTGTCCAAAATAATCGCTTTTCAATATGGAATTAATTAATCCGATTAATTTGTGATGCTCACATGCTATACTAAGTGACTGTGTGTGTTTACATGCCTGTTAATGTGTGTGTGTGTGTTTACATGCCTGTTAATGTGTGTGTGTGTGTTTACTTGCCTGTTAATGTGTGTGTGTGTGTTTACATGCCTGTTAATGTGTGTGTGTGTTTACATGCCTGTTAATGTGTGTGTGTGTTTACATGCCTGTTAATGTGTGTGTGTTTACATGCCTGTTAATGTGTGTGTATGTGTTTACATGTCTGTTAATGTGTGTTAACATGCCTGTTACTGTGTGTGTGTGTGTTTACATGTCTGCTACTGTGTGTGTTTACATGCCTGCTACTGTGTGTGTTTCCATGTCTGTTAATGTGTGTGTGTGTTTACATGCCTGTTAATGTGTGTGTATGTGTTTACATGTCTGCTACTGTGTGTGTTTACATGCCTGCTACTGTGTGTGTATGTGTTTACATGCCTGTTAATGTGTGTGTGTGTTTACATGCCTGTTAATGTGTGTGTGTTTACATGCCTGTTAATGTGTGTGTATGTGTTTACATGTCTGTTAATGTGTGTTAACATGCCTGTTACTGTGTGTGTGTGTGTGTTTACATGTCTGCTACTGTGTGTGTTTCCATGTCTGTTAATGTGTGTGTGTGTTTACATGCCTGTTAATGTGTGTGTATGTGTTTACATGCCTGTTAGTGTGTGTGTGTGTTTACATGCCTATTAGTGTGTGTGTGTTTACATGCCTGTTAGTGTGTGTGTGTTTACATGCCTGTTAGTGTGTGTGTGTTTACATGCCTGTTAATGTGTGTGTGCTCTCGTCCCTCTCTGAGCAGCTGATTGAGAGGAGTTCCAGGGCCCTGCCTCGCTCCGCCGTGTACCTGAGCATCATCACCTTAGTGATGGGCGCCAGCATCCACCTGGTGGGCGACTCCATCAACCATCGTCTGCTGCTGAGTGGCTACCAGCTCCACCTGTCTGTCAGAGAGAACCCCATAATCAAAGACCTCAAACCTGCTACACTGGTAGGCTACACCTTTTTATTAGAGAAGATATACTTTGTTAGTCCATACGGGATGGAAACGTCTTCTGCTTTTCACCCAACTCCTTCTGATACAATATGACCAAATGACGGAAGATTATAGTTCTGGGTTAACCAGGATGAATGAACGCATGGTGCCTGATAGAGCTCAAATGTATGCTGTTTCATATCAACCAACAACTAAAATGCTGTTGATATTGTTTGAACATGTTTCTTATTTGATTTATTTTAGATTGATTCGTTTGAGCTTCTTTATTTTTATGATGAACAACTGGGACATTTGATGTGGTATGTGGTCATCACTTTTAATGGGATATTCTCTTCTGCTTGCTGTCATAACATGCTATTGGTTGATAATACAACTCAGATTAACAACTTTTTAAAGTGGTTGAACAAGGACTCTTTTTCAAATTGAGTTGATTTATATATTTGTCTGTATATCTAAAAATCAGATGTTATTGTTCGGGTACACATACGTTGCAGATGTTATTGCGGGTTTAGCGAAAAGCTTATGTTCAGTGCAGTAATACCGAACAATACAATAAGCAAATGCAAGTCCAAAAAATGTCAATAAAGGTATTAAGAAATATTAGAACAAGCAATATCAGAGTCCGGAATATAAATATGTATGTATATAATGGTATGGATAGACAATGACATTATGGACAGTATGTGGCTAGAAAAGGTGTGTACAGCAGCAGTTATATAGGATGAGTCTTGACTAGAATACACTATATACAGCATGTAAACGTTTTTAAACTGATCAGTGTTCAGTATTTGCAATGAGTTTGTAATAAGTTGACATGAACTAGTTTTCAACTGAGTTCTCTCCTTCTCTCTTCCTCCAGGTATATTCCTTTCTTCATAATCCTCTTCCTCTACTTCACTGGCTGCTTTACTCACGTCAAAGAGGAGAAGACGATGCCCCTGTCTGGTTGGCTGCTACTCGGACCCAGTGCCCTCTACTATTGGTCAGTCCCCTCATTACTTCCTTCTTTTGACTTGAGAAATGTTTTCTGAGCAAAGATTTGTAAAACTTTTAAAACACTTTTTATTTTTATTAGACATATAAGACTGTAAAAACACCAGCAATTCACCTCCAAGTGATTTTAATTTTGGAAATCTGTAGCAAGATATGTGTGATCGTATACAAATGTAAGCAAGTTTTGAAATATCTGTTTGGGCTTCTTGCAATCAATTTGCAGTCTACAAATTATTTGTAATTATGTTCCGGTCCTCTGACCATTTGCTCAAGAAAGAAATTGGTGAATTGCTGAATTCTAATTGATAAATGTACTCCATTATGGGATTAATGTACTCTGATTTATGTCGTACTGAAAGTACCTGAAGTAGGGGACATTTCACTGTGTGAAGCATGGCTCAACTCTAAGTATTTCCTTCTAGAAAGTGAAAGTATCTTGACTGCAGCTCTCACTTCTGCCCCTCTCTCACACCCTCTCAGGTACTTGGTCACAGAGGGTCAGATCTTCCAACTCTTCCTCCTCACCTTCCTAGCTATGGTAGCCACGGTGATCCACCAGCGGCATAAGGGCTCTGTCCCAGACGCCAATGGCCTCTTTCTGTTCGCCAGCTTCTCTGTCACCATGTTCCTGGTGGCCGTGTGGGTGGCCTGGCTGTGGAGCGACCCGGTGCTGCGTAAGAAATACCCCGGTCACCTGTACGTCCCCGAGCCCTGGTCCTACTACACATTACACGTTAAGGACAGCCACTGATAGGAGTGACAACAGGTGAGTGTCCAGTATGATACTAGTTTGTGTTAGCCTGGGTGTCAGTATGATAATACTAGTTTGTGTTAGCCTGGGTGTCAGTATGATGATGCTAGTTTGTGTTAGCCTGGGTGCCAGTATGATGATGCTAGTTTGTGTTAGCCTGGGTGCCAGTATGATGATGCTAGTTTGTGTTAGCCTGGGAGCCAGTATGATAATACTAGTTTGTGTTAGCCTGGGTGCCAGTATGATGATGCTAGTTTGTGTTAGCCTGGGAGCCAGTATGGTGATGCTAGTTTGTGTTAGCCTGGGAGCCAGTATGATGATGCTAGTTTGGGGTTAACAATTAGTTACCCAGGTTAGGTTTGCATGGAGTAAGGAAAGTTATTATGAGCTGTCCTCCCATCACCAGCCTCCTGTGGAATGGACTAATACTGACTGAATAGATTCCATCAATATCTTGCATTTCTGTAGAATTGACAGGTCTGAAACGTTCCTGCTACAGATAAATGGTCAATCCGCTCCCGAATGACATCATCAGCAAGCGCCACATGGAGTGTGGATCGAGCACAGTGTTGTGCTGCATTCTGGGACAGGCCCCTCTTTTCTACAGTTGCACCCCACCACTCCCCCAACCCCAACCCCATCCACATGACAATGACCATCTTACAGTATGCAATGTTACAGTATTCATTTAAAATGAGACAAAAACATGACCTCAAAGAAAGGTCAGTGTTGGATGTACTTGAACATCATTGTATTGCTTCAAGTAAGTTGTTTCAACATTTCAATATCAGATATTTTTAGTAATAAACGTTTTTTACTCCACTTTGTGTATATTGTGTTTATGAACTTTGAAGACATGCTTAATTGTACTTGCATATACTGTATAACAGACATCATCAAGGTTACTCCATAATGAAGTAGGTCATATGTCTCCTATAGCAGATTTACATTTGACATTTTTGTCATTTAGCCGATGCTCTGACCCAGAGCGACTTACTTGCTTGAGAGCATACATTTTACCTTTTTATCTTACTGGTCCCCCGTGGGAATCGAACCCACAAACCTGGCACTGCAAGCACCATGCTCTCTAAGCACCATGATCTACCAACTGAGTGGAATACAGAGTACACGCCAGATGTAGTGGGGTATACACATACCAAATTATTATATGAAGTATTAGTACATGGCTGGATTGATAGACAGTGACCTCTAGTGGTAATGTTATATACTGCAGCTACCTCAGGAAATGTATTTATTATTCAGTGTCATCTGTCCTTTCACCAGACATAAAATGGTATTGAATTGAAACGGGGGAGTTCTATTGGTTGAGCAAGATCAATCATACTTACGCCTACTTTTAATATAGACAAAGTTACCTATCTTACTGAAGAATTTAACTTTTTTTATTAACCTATTATTTTCATATACTGTAACTTGTCTGCTAATGGCCACGCTGTGTAGTTTAACATATCCTGGTTGTCATATCAGATAATAAGGTAGTGATTAGTATCACAAGTATTTGATAGAAGAGAAAGGGAGAGGATAATATGATACCTTGGATCCACTATCTCAGTTTCCACAGCAACCGGTATTAAATAACATGCACTCTGTGGTGGACTTTGAACCGGCAGGCGGATGGGTGTGGAGACAGGTAAGGTAAGCCAGTTGCATTCCAGGAAGAGAGATCTCTGACTACAGACATGGTAAGAAAAAAACAATTGAAGTGTTTTGTGTTTACTCATTTCTGTACATGTTTAGGCCAATTCATGGTGCATTGTGTTTTTCCTCAGGCTAAATTCCTGTCAGGAACTCAGATCAACGGTAAGGTGTGCTATTTTGTTTGCTAGCTTTTCTTTTGGTGTGTGGGAGGTCACATGGGACATAAATAATGTCATTATTTTTTAATAAGTTGATATTGAACAGTAGAGTCAAATGTTGTGACAAACTTTGAGAGCAATGTCTTTTTAAAAAGGGCATTTTAGAAAATAGTCCCAATTGAGGTTACAAGTATGATTTACTTATTTCTCTACACTTGTGAGACGAACATTTTAATTGCCTCCTTGGAGAGGAGAAACATTGTAATATGCACTGTTTTTAGAATGGATTATCATGATTTGTTTTTTAGTTTCTTTTCACCCAGTGCATTGGTGCATTATTTGCCTGTTTTTCCCTGTAGAATTCAAGGAATGTTTCTCCTTGTACGACAAGACGCGCAAGGGGAAGATTGAAGCCAAGGACCTGATCACAGTTATGCGCTGTCTGGGGACGAGTCCCACCTTCGGTGAGATCGACCGACACCTGCAGGTCCACAAGATAGGTATGATTTACTTATTTTCTCTACACTTGTGAGACAAGAACATTTGAATTGCCTCCTTGGAGGGGCATCTCAGTAGTCTAGACTGACTTACCCTGGGGGGCTTCTCAGTAGTCTAGACTGACTTACCCTGGGGGGCTTCTCAGTAGTCTAATGACTTAACCTGGGGGACATCTCAGTAGTCTAATGACTGACCCTGGGGGACATCTCAGTAGTCTAATGACTGACCCTGGGGGACATCTCAGTAGTCTAGAGTGACTGACCCTGGGGACATCTCAGTAGTCTAATGACTGACCCTGGGGGACATCTCAGTAGTGTAGAGTGACTGACCCTGGGGGACATCTCAGTAGTGTAGATTGACTGACCCTGGGGGACATCTCAGTAGTGTAGAGTGACTGACCCTGGGGGACATCTCAGTAGTGTAGATTGACTGACCCTGGGGACATCTCAGTAGTGTAGATTGACTGACCCTGGGGGACATCTCAGTAGTGTAGAGCGACTGACCCTGGGGGACATCTCAGTAGTGTAGATTGACTGACCCTGGGGACATCTCAGTAGTCTAATGACTGACCCTGGGGGACATCTCAGTAGTGTAGAGTGACTGACCCTGGGGGACATCTCAGTAGTGTAGATTGACTGACCCTGGGGACATCTCAGTAGTCTAATGACTGACCCTGGGGGCATCTCAGTAGTCTAATGACTGACCCTGGGGGCATCTCAGTAGTCTAGAGTGACTTACCCTGGGGGCATCTCAGTAGTCTAATGACTTACCCTGGGGGCATCTCAGTAGTCTAGAGTGACTTACCCTGGGGACATCTCAGTAGTCTAATGACTGACCCTGGGGGCATCTCAGTAGTCTAATGACTGACCCTGGGGGCATCTCAGTAGTCTAGAGTGACTTACCCTGGGGGCATCTCAGTAGTCTAATGACTTACCCTGGGGACATCTCAGTAGTCTAGAGTGACTGACCCTGGGGGCATCTCAGTAGTCTAGAGTGACTGACCCTGGGGACATCTCAGTAGTGTAGATTGACTGACCCTGGGGGCATCTCAGTAGTCTAGATTGACTGACCCTGGGGACATCTCAGTAGTGTAGATTGACTGACCCTGGGGACATCTCAGTAGTCTAGATTGACTGAACCTGGGGACATCTCAGTAGTCTTGACTGACTGACCCTGGGGGCATCTCAGTAGTCTAATGACTGACCCTGGGGACATCTCAGTAGTTTAATGACTTACCCTGGGGGCATCTCAGTAGTCTAGACTGACTTACCCTGGGGGCATCTCAGTAGTTTAATGACTGACCCTGGGGACATGTCAGTAGTCTAGACTGACTTACCCTGGGGACATCTCAGTAGTCTAGACTGACTTACCCTGGGGACATCTCAGTAGTCTAGAGTGACTGACCCTGGGGGCATCTCAGTAGTTTAATGACTGACCCTGGGGGACATCTCAGTAGTTTAATGACTTACCCTGGGGGACATCTCAGTAGTTTAATGACTTACCCTGGGGGACATCTCAGTAGTCTAATGACTGACCCTGGGGACATCTCAGTAGTTTAGATTGATTTACCCTCAGGGACATCTCAGTAGTGTAGAGTGACTTACCCTGGGGGCATCTCAGTAGTCTAGATTGACTTACCCTGGGGGCATCTCAGTAGTCTAGAGTGACTTACCCTGAGGACATCTCAGTAGTCTAATGACTGACCCTGGGGGCATCTCAGTAGTCTAATGACTGACCCTGGGGGCATCTCAGTAGTCTAGAGTGACTTACCCTGGGGGCATCTCAGTAGTCTAATGACTTACCCTGGGGACATCTCAGTAGTCTAGAGTGACTGACCCTGGGGGCATCTCAGTAGTCTAGAGTGACTGACCCTGGGGACATCTCAGTAGTGTAGATTGACTGACCCTGGGGGCATCTCAGTAGTCTAGATTGACTGACCCTGGGGACATCTCAGTAGTGTAGATTGACTGACCCTGGGGACATCTCAGTAGTCTAGATTGACTGAACCTGGGGACATCTCAGTAGTCTTGACTGACTGACCCTGGGGGCATCTCAGTAGTCTAATGACTGACCCTGGGGACATCTCAGTAGTTTAATGACTTACCCTGGGGGCATCTCAGTAGTCTAGACTGACTTACCCTGGGGGCATCTCAGTAGTTTAATGACTGACCCTGGGGACATGGCAGTAGTCTAGACTGACTTACCCTGGGGACATCTCAGTAGTCTAGACTGACTTACCCTGGGGACATCTCAGTAGTCTAGAGTGACTGACCCTGGGGGCATCTCAGTAGTTTAATGACTGACCCTGGGGGACATCTCAGTAGTTTAATGACTTACCCTGGGGGACATCTCAGTAGTTTAATGACTTACCCTGGGGGACATCTCAGTAGTCTAATGACTGACCCTGGGGACATCTCAGTAGTTTAGATTGATTTACCCTCAGGGACATCTCAGTAGTGTAGAGTGACTTACCCTGGGGGCATCTCAGTAGTCTAGATTGACTTACCCTGGGGGCATCTCAGTAGTCTAGATTGACTTACCCTGGGGACATCTCAGTAGTGGAGATTGACTTACCCTGGGGGCATCTCAGTAGTCTAGATTGACTTACCCTGGGGGCATCTCAGTAGTCTAGATTGACTTACCCTGGGGGCATCTCAGTAGTGTAGAGTGACTTACCCTGGGGGCATCTCAGTAGTGTAGAGTGACTTACCCTGGGGACATCTCAGTAGTGTAGATTGACTGACCCTGGGGGCATCTCAGTAGTCTAGATTGACTGACCCTGGGGACATCTCAGTAGTGTAGATTGACTGACCCTGGGGACATCTCAGTAGTGTAGATTGACTGACCCTGGGGACATCTCAGTAGTCTAGATTGACTGACCCTGGGGACATCTCAGTAGTGTAGATTGACTGACCCTGGGGACATCTCAGTAGTGTAGAGTGACTTACCCTGGGGACATCTCAGTAGTGTAGAGTGACTTACCCTGGGGACATCTCAGTAGTGTAGATTGACTGACCCTGGGGGCATCTCAGTAGTGTAGATTGACTGACCCTGGGGACATCTCAGTAGTGTAGAGTGACTTACCCTGGGGACATCTCAGTAGTGTAGATTGACTTACCCTCGGGGACATCTCAGTAATCTAGAGCAGGTATTTTCAAACCCCCCAGGGGTACGTGCAATGATGTCATGGGTACGCCAAATAAAAATATGATTCACATAAAAATAAATTAGCACATTTTCAAACAGTCCATTTAGATTTCCCAACGGGGCTATACATTTGGGTGAGGTTTTTTTCTCACCTGAGTATCCTCGTTTCACTGCCAAAAATAAAATTAAACCATCTAGTGTTCAGCGAAATAACAACACAATGTCAAATACAGGAAGCCTAGTCAAATAATTAACATCCAATCACATTAACCGTTACTCTCTTGCAGGAATTCCACTAACAGTCCGTATGTAGCTACTGCTCATTCTGTTCGCTCGAAAATGGATTAATGGACAAAAGAAAGTACGGCCTACGTCCATAGAGACACATACCAGCTCTAATGGTAGTACTGCTACTACCAGCAGTACTACACCTGCACCTGTCGACGACACAAGTTGTTCTGCTTCCACGAGCACATCCAATGCTAGCATCAGTAATTCTACATTTGTTGTTAGACCAGCTAGCATCAGTAATTCTACATTTGTTGTTAGCCCAGCTAGCATCAGTAATTCTACATTTGTTGTTAGCCCAGCTAGCATGGACACTGACAGTTGTGAACCTTAGCCGGGAAAGAACCGAACAACAGACAGGGATGTTGGACCATCGAAGAGGCGCAAATATGATGAGAACTACATTGATTTGTTGTTCACTTATATTGGGAGTAGTGCCTTTCCTCAGTCACAGTGTGTTATATGTGCAAAAGTACTATCTCACAACTCGATGAAAACTTCACTCTTGCACAGACATTCAGAAACAAAACATGCCAATTGAAATAAGCAACATGAGTTTTTTGAGCGAGAATTAAGAGCACTTTCAAGTAGTAAGACATGTATAAAAGCAACAGATACCATTAATAAGAAGGAGCTAGACGTGTCTTATATGGTGAGCTACTGAGTGGCTAGGACAGGCAAGCCCCATACTATTGTGGAGGACTTAATTCTTCCTTCTGCCGCGGATATGGCTGGGACAATGGTGGGGGAAAAGGCCCAAAAAACTATACAGACAATGTCTTCATCAAACAACACCATTTCACGATGCATCAGTGACATGGCAGGAGATGTTTTGAAACAATTACTGCTTCGCATACAAGCCAGTGGCGGGCCTGGCATATGTCCGTTATGTTTATGGGGGGGTCAATTAAGGAAGACATCCTCTTCTGCAAACTACTGGAAACCAGGACAACAGGAGAGGATGTTTTTTAAGTATTGGACAGCCTTGTGACATAAAATGGACTTTGGTGGTCAAGATGTGTTGATATCTGTACTGACAGGGAGACATAGTGGAGTGGTAACGTGTAAGTAGTTGTTCCTGACGCCACTGGAGTACACTGCAGCATCCACCGAGAGGCTGTTGCTGCCAAGGGAATGCCTGACAGCTTGAAAAAAAAATTGGACACTACAGTGAAAATGGTTAACTTTGGTAAATCAAGGGCCCTTGAACTCTTGTGTATTTTCTGCACTATGCAATGATATGGGCAGCGACCATTTAAAGTTTTTACAACATACAGAAGTGCGCTGGTTATCAAGGGGCAAAGTATTGACACATTTTTTTGAATTGAGAGACGAGATTAAAGTTTATTCCCTTGTCTGACCGCTTGCATGAGTTTCTCACACGGCTGGCCTATCTGGGTGATGTTTTTTCTCGTTTTAATCATCTGAATCTAGGATTATAGGGACTCTCCGCTACTATATTCAATGTGCGGGAAAATTCGAAAAGATTCGTTAACCATTTCATGCCCTGCCTCCAGTCCACATACCGATATCTGAACAAGAGAGCCTCATCGAAATTTCAACAAGCGGTTCTGTGAAAATATTATTTCATCAGAAGCCACTGCCAGATTTCTGGATTGGGCTGCGCTCAGAGTATTCTGCCTTGGCAAATCGCGCTGTGAAGACACTGATGCCCTTTGCAACCACGTACCTATGTGAGAGTGGATTCTCAGCCCTCACTAGCATGAAAACTAAATACAGGCAGAGACTGTGTGTGGAAAATTATTTTAGACCGAGACTCTCTCCAATACAACCCAACATTGCAGAGTTAGGTGCATCCTTTCAAGCACACCCTTCTCATTAACCTGTTGTGAGTTAGTCACAATTTTCAATGAACAAATAAGGTTTTATATGTAAGATGGTTAAATAAAGAGCAAAATGATTTATTATATGTGCCCTGGTCCTATAAGAGCTCTTTGCCACTTCCCATTAACTGGGTTGTGACAAAAACTCACACCCATTCTGAGGTTTAATAAATGTATCTTATAGTGGGTGTGTGGCAGGCTTACAATGATGGCAAAATACAACATTTGAGAATGCACTGACCCTGGTGCTGGAGGTTGAATGTTTGAAGGGGTACAGGACTATAAAACGTTTAGGAACCACTGGTCTATAGACCTCAAACTCAACTCTGGACCTCAAAGCCCGCTCCACTGCATTTTTTCAATTGTTCCCCTCTAATCAGGGACTGAATTAGACCTGGGATAGCAGGTGTTTGCAATTAATGATCAGGTAAAGCAGAAAACCAGCAGGCTCCGGACTGGGTAGGGTAAGAGTTGAGTACCCCTGGTCGAGAGTGACCTACCCTGGGGGAATGTCAATAGTCTACAGCAAGTCTCTCCAACCCTGTACCTGGAGAGCTACGGTCCTGTAGGTTTTCACACCAAACCTAATCTAGCGCACCTGATTCTAATAATTAGCTAGTTAATAAGCTGAATCAGGTTAGTTACAACTGGGGTTGGAGTGAAGAGTAGCTCTCCAGGAACAAGGTTGGGAGAGCCCTGGTCTAGAGTGACTTACCCTGGGGGCATCTCAGTAGTCTATAGCAGGGCTATTCAACTCTTACCCTACGAGGTTCGGAGCCTGATGGTTTTCTGTTCTACCTGATAATTAATTGCGCCCACCTGGTGTTCCAGGTCTAAATCAGTCCCTGATTAAATGGGAATGATAAAAAACCACAGTGGAACTGGTTGAGTTTGAGGGTTCTAAAGGGACTTCCTCTCCTTCACCACGGCATGTTTAAAGGTCAGTGCAGATGAAGGGAACAAGCAGGGAAGCGGAAGACTTTAGAATATTGAGGTGGCGCTAGACACCTGTTGATCTAGCCATACTGTTTATGAATCGTAGTGAGGTTTTGGCTGTAAATTATTTAGTAGGCAGGCAAGCTGCTACTTGGGGGATGGGTAGAGGGAGAAGTTGTCACATTGAGTGTAACCTACACGTTAGCTGAAATCGGTCCCAAGCTTGTTCCAATTACATTAAAAAAATATGTATCTTCTCTCAGCTCTTCATAATTGCTGCACTGAACTTTTTAACCTGGGGGAAGTACTGAGAAATATTCAAACCAATTAACTGATTGGGTAATGTAAAAATGGCTTTGGTTAGAACACGTTTGACTCAACAGAATGTTTTTCTGAGAGTCAAAAAGTTTGCCTGTTCTGTTACTCTGAACTTCATGCCCATTTGCAGTTCATTATTTTACACATTAAACAGACAGCCCAATTCTGATATTTTTTCACTTTTTTTTACCAATCAGATCAGCGCTGAAAAAGATGTGAAAAGATCTGATGTGATTGGTCAAAAGATCCATTAGTGGGAAAAATATCAGAATTGGGCTGTCTGTGTAAATGCAGCCATATTGACACACTCCACTACCCTAACAAGTTATTTTATTGAAGTAAGGAATAACCAACCATGCTCAGTACAGTTGTATGGAAATATACAACTCGGCCATGTAGCAGATAACCAGTCACTTTAACAGCAGCATTTAGGCCTATTTTGGATCAATGGTGCCCTTTGCAGGTGATTAGTTCTACTAATATCCGTCCTTCTCCAGAAAAGAAGGGCGAGCTAGACTTCTCCACCTTCCTGACCATGATGCACCGGCAGATCCAGCAGGAGGACCCCAAGGCGGAGATCCTGGAGGCCATGAGGATGACGGACAAGCAGAAGAAGGGCTACATCCTGGCCTCGGAGCTCCGGGCCAAGCTCACCAAGCTAGGAGAGAAGCTGACTGATAAAGAAGGTAGCCTACTATGTGTTTCTATCACTAGGGGTTTTAGCTGTCGTGGATTAAGACAGGACTAGATATAATGCCCAATGGAGCCTCTTGAAAATGCCGTTTAACGCAGGAGCAGTAGGTAGGCTTAATCTGGGTCTGGGAAACTGGCCCTGAAAGTGCAGCTCAACAGTCTGAATTGGCTCCTTCTCACAATCTCTTATACATCATCTGCACTGATCTGAACAGATGTTAGAGGTAAACAAAAGCAAAAAAGTCAAATATAACTGGTATAACTTTACCTGGTATTAGTTTATCAGTTCAGCTCTTTTAACCCTTTACGCTTGTACCTGTATACGGGTTGAAAATGGCAGATTTGTACACTGATAAACACCTAAATTGGAACTCGGTGTCTGTACAGTAACGTGCTATACATGACATCAGAGCTCAGGCTCTGTGCTTCACAGCTCTGTCTGGGTTTTGACTGACAGCCGATCTGAACTTGAGCACTACAGAGACAAGAAGTTGCCCCCATCCCTCCAGCTAATTGGGCAACTTTTTAAAATGTTTTGTCTGCGTGAGGGAAATGTTGTAAATTAAGAGGACTCTATGTATTTTGAAAGATAAAACGTTGAGGATTATAATAAATACTGCTTTGATGTCATACAAGCAAGCCTAACACCCTTGAGTCCAAATGTGCACTTCACATTTTCATGTCATAAATCTAATTTCATATACAGCGTTTATGATCACCATGTTTGATGTATAGTTACAAGAAGACATAGCGTCATACCCTGGTTTATTTTTAACAGAATGAGCCTGTCTGTCTACAGTGAAGAACATTTGCCTTGGCACATGCACCTGAATGCACTCATGATTCCTTTATATAGACTGGTTTGGTTGTTTAGCAACAACCGAGCAACCATGGGGTTGGCTTAGATTGTTGAAATTTGATTTATTGAAAACACAAATCAATTTGCACAATGAGCACTTGTCTCTCAAATACATTGTTACAGTTGTTGTTTAGCAATCTAGCATATGTTTGCCATATTAGCAGAGACATGACATCTGTCCAAACACCTCAAAACAAGACATGTTATCAAGAACAAAATAAAACTATCTGAAATTAGCCAACTACAATTCCCCTCATGCCAGGTTTTTTCCATTGTTGGTAGCTATCTGGCCATCCAGAATCACAACAAGACTTCTACCCCATTGAATGTCGTGCATCATTTTCGTGACGTTGTCAGCTAACCAGTCTATGCGCGCCAAATGTACGATATGTTTCCCTAAATTGCATTGTGAAATCCTAACACTTTCATGTCATATTTTATCACTTAGCTTGTCATGTTGGCAATAGAACAAGCTTTCAAATGATTCCCATCTGACCCAGTTTGCGATTTTCATAAAGGACCGTTCTTGGATTGCTTAAACAACAGTAATTGTGTGATTGCAGGGTTGTGTTCCAAACAAAATAACTACACGTGTCCTCGCTCTAATTCCTCCACCGCAGCTAGGAGCTCAAAAAGGCACCGTACAGTTGAAGTCTTTTCTTTGAGTCATAAAAGGGCATTGACATTTCTTAGGAAATGTGCACACTTTAGAGAGCAGTTACACCTCTCTCTCAAACGTCTTATTGTTCTGTCTTATGTTGCAACACATTTTACAGGAATATTATCATGTTACTGAATGTATCCAGAGTATTTTCACATTTTGTTATGAACAAATGTGGCAAAAAAGTACATAATGTAAAATGCACATAAAATCAAGTGCTTGGATTCAGTCTTGTTAGGTAAACTGTTGTCCTCACCTCTTGGTCTAATAATCTCTAAACTGTTCCCTTTCAATTTGTACCATGCAAATGCATATGCTTTTCATATTTCTTCTGTAAGAAACATGTCAAGGTAGCCCTAACCAGTTCCATCCCAGGCTGTGTCACAGGCGGATGTGACCGGGAACCCCATGTTGCGGCGCACAATTGGCCCAGCATCGTCCGGGTTAGGGGAGGGTTTAGCTGGAGGGGGATTTCCTTGTCTCATTGTGCTCTAGCGACTCCTTGTGGCGGGCCGGGCTCTGACACATTGGTGCGGCTGGCTTCCGGGTTAAGCAAGCAGTGTGTCAAGAAGCAGTGGCGGCTTGGCAGGTTATGTTGCGGAGGACGCGTGGCTCTCGACATTCGCCCCTCCCGAGTCCGTTGGGGATTTGCAGCGATGAGACAAGATCTTAACTACCAATTGGATATAACGAAAAAGGGGGTACATTTTTTTATTTTTTATTATGTGGCCCTATCCATAGGCCAATTCACAGGAGTATAAAGGGTTAAATGAGTGCAGAAACAAGGCCACTTTAGACTGTTGTGATGCCCCAAGTGACTCCAAGAGACCCTATGGAAATACACATGCAGATGGGAGCTTCCCAACTGGGAACACACTGGTTGAATCAACGTTATTTCCACATCATTTCAATGAAATTGAATTGATATCTGTCCCAAGGCTCTAGTTTTGTCTAATCTTGATTATTGTCCAGTCGTGTGGTCCAGTGCTGCAAGGAAAGAGCTAGTTAAGCTGCAGCTGGTCCAGAACAGAGCAGCACGTTTTGCTCTTCATTGTAATCAGAGGGCTGATATAAATACTATGCATGCCAGTCTCTTGGCTAATAGTTTTTTATAAGAAACATTAATGTGTTGGAAATCCCAAATTGTTTGCATAGTCAACTTACACACAGCTCTGACACACACACTTATCCCACCAGACATGCCACCAGGGGTCTTTTCATAGTCCCCAAATCCAGAACAAATTTAAGAAAACGTACAGTTTTATATAGAGCCCTTATGGCATGGAACTTCCATCTCATATAAACAGCAAACCTGGTTACAAAAAACAGATAAAACGACACTTCACAGCACAACGCCTCTCCCCTATTTGACCTAGATAGTTTGTGTGTATTGACATGGAGGCTACCTTCTTAAAAATGTATGTAGTTCTGTCCTTGAGCTGTTCTTGTCTAATGATGTTCTGTATTATGTCATTCTGTGTTATGTTTCATGTTTTGTGTTGAACCCCAGGAAGAGTAGTTGCTGCTTTTGCAACATCTAATGGGGATCCTAATAAAATACCAAACACCAAATGTGTCAACACATACATTAACTGATTCTTGTGTAAATTTGCAAATGATAAAACACATCATTTGAATGGAGTTAATTTTTTAGTTTCTACCTGCTAACATACTTGTTGTTGGTCCCAGATCGGCGAATGAACATGAAGTTGTTTCCCCTCTAAACTTTGCAGTGGACGAGCTGTTCAGAGAAGCCAACGTGAAGTCTAATGGCAACGTGCACTACGAGGAGTTCACCAGGATGGTGACACTACCGTCAGTGGATTACTGAGGGACAGGACAGGAGGAGATGACGTTCTTTATGACAGGGAAGCATGGTTATGGAAGGGACCTGGTTATGCATGCACTGAGCATTACCCAACCACCTGCATGCACTGAGCATTACCCAACCACCTCCATGCACTGAGCATTACCCAACCACCTGCATGCACTTAATTTATTGATCATTTAGGTTTGTGTCTATTGTACGCTACTTTCTATCATTTATACAAGTGCATTTGATGAATTAAATGGATGTCTTTTTTTTAATTGGGGGGTTTTATTTGACTTGCTGCAGGAAGAGTAGCTGCAGGAAGAGTAGCTGCTGCATGTGCAATATGTAATGGACATTAAAATAAACCAAATCAACTAAAACATCCCTTTTGATTGAGTTTTAAACTGTTTGATGAACTTATGTTCTCGGTGTAGGATTTGATAAATGTAGTTTACATGATGCAGGCATCCGAGCTCTTTCAGCCATACCATTGAACTAAAAAGTTGTGCATGTTGTTTGTTCCTCCCACAATATTCTTTACAATAACAATTTAAGTCAATATTTACATGTCATAATAACCAAATTATTCAACATCATTAGTAGGAATATATATACTTTTAAATACTAGATATGTAGGAAGGATTCGAATTCTTTGCACACACACTGGGCATTTTGTCAAGTGTGCAACTGCAGCCTGCTATTCGAGGGACATTATTTGTGCACACACCATGCATTTTGGTGTAAATTACGCATGTCAAAGGAATTCTCTGCCTAATGTATTGTCAGTAAGCATTTATTATTTTTCCAAGAATGTAATGCCATTTAATTTAGTCATCCAATATTGCTAAACCATTAATAATGAGTGCAGGAGGGCAGGAAGAATATGTGGAGAATATACATGGAACTGACAAAATGAAGGAAACACTTGAGTAAATGAGGGATACCAAAGTATGCTTTGGAAGCAGGTGCTTCCACACAGGTGTGGTTCCTGAGCAATTAAAACATCCCATCATGCTTAGGGTCACGTATAGAATTGCCCAGTTGTGTGTTATTTTGGCTACCAAGCTAGAAGAGATCTCTGTGACTGAAACGGGTCTCAAAGGAACACAGCATGTTTAGAAAAACAGAGAATGTATGTCGCTAGAGCTCAACCCAGTGGAACACTAATGGAGGTTCTGGAGCGATGCCAGAGACTGCGTTTTCCACCACCATCAACAAAACACCAATATGGAATTTCTGGTGGAAGAATGGTGTTGCATCCCTCCAATAGAGTTCCAGACTGGTAGAATCTGCCAAGACACATTGAAGCTGTTCTGGGGGGGCACGTGGTGGCCCAATGCCCTATTAAAACACTTGTTGGTGTTTCCTTTATTTTGGCAGTTGCCTGTACATCTTCATTTCATCATGACCCAGCGTTTCCCAAACTCGGTCCTGGGGGACTCCAAGGGATGCACGTTTTGGTTTTTGCCCAAGCACTACACAGCTGATTCAAAAAACCCTAGCTTGATGATGAGTTGATTATTAGAATCTGTTGTGCTAGGGGGAAAACCCTAGCTTGATGATGAGGTGATTATTAGAATCTGTTGTGCTAGGGGGAAAAACCTTAGCTTGATGATGAGGTGATTATTAGAATCTGTTGTGCTAGGGGAAAAACCCTAGCTTGATGAGTTGATTATTAGAATCTGTTGTGCTAGGGGGAAAAACCTTAGCTTGATGATGAGGTGATTATTAGAATCTGTTGTGCTAGGGGAAAAACCCTAGCTTGATGATGAGGTGATTATTTGAATCTGTTGTGCTAGGGGGAAAAACCTTAGCTTGATGATGAGTTGATTATTAGAATCTGTTGTGCTAGGGGAAAAACCCTAGCTTGATGATGAGGTGATTATTTGAATCTGTTGTGCTAGGGGAAAAACCCTAGCTTGATGATGAGGTGATTATTTGAATCTGTTGTGCTAGGGGAAAAACCCTAGCTTGATGATGAGGTGATTATTTGAATCTGTTGTGCTAGGGGAAAAACCCTAGCTTGATGATGAGTTGATTATTAGAATCTGTTGTGCTAGGGAGAAAAACCCTAGCTTGATGAGTTGATTATTTAAATCTGTTGTGCTAGGGGAAAAACCCTAGCTTGATGATGAGGTGATTATTAGAATCTGTTGTGCTAGGGGGAAAAACCCTAGCTTGATGAGTTGATTATTTGAATCTGTTGTGCTAGGGGGAAAAACCTAAATGTTGTCCCGAGGACCGAGTTAGGGAAACGCTTCACCACACCTCTACCAAACATAATAGTTTTATTTTGATTTAACCAAGTAAGACTCATTGAGGTTAGAAACCTCTTGCCAGGTTGACCAGGGAAATAGCAGCGTGTACATAACATGTTTCAAAAAATACAAAATACATCAAAAATATTCAACTGTAGCTATCAAAAACATTGTCTTAAAAACCGGGAAGGACACTTAACTCCCCAAACTTGAATATCTTTTGAAGCATGTTCCAGAATGAAGCATGTTCCAGAATGAAGCATGTTCCAGAATGAAGCATGTTCCAGAATGAAGCATGTTCCAGAATGAAGCATGTTCCAGAATTATGGGGGGAAAAATCTTGTTTCCCCATATCAGTTCTAGACTTAGGAACAGACAAGGACGGCAGCTACTGAACGAAGACTGTATTGAGTGACTGACCTGGTCAGGAAGGAACAGAGACACAAAAGGGGCTGCCTTATCAATGCTTTCTATTTACACAAAAGTGCACCAGTGTGTTTGCACCATGGAGAGAGGTCCATTGCACCAGGCCATACCAATCACAGTGATGGGTGAGAGAGGAATCTGGCATTGGTGATACATCTTAAAAGCACCATGATACACTGTGTCCAGAGTTAAGGTACTTGCTAAGGCCTGCATATAGGCACTATAATCCAGCACCGATAACAAAGTGCTTTCAACAAGATCCTTTCTGACTAACATTGAAAAACAAGTTTTGTTCCTAAAAGAGAAACCCATTTTAAACTTCAGTTCTCTGGTGAAGTTATCAATGTGCTGTTTAAAATGCAGCTTTTCTTCTAACCAATTCCCAAGATACTTATAGGTGACCTTATCAGTTTCCTGACTTTTTAGAGTTGAAATCTGCAAGTGACTCCATGTGTCTACTTTCAAAGAGAAAACTCTAAATGTAGCTTTCCTTGCATTAAGCACAAGTTTAAATTCAAACAGCATCAAAAGCCAACTGTAAATCCTGAAAAGCCTTCAAGATGTACTAGAATAAATCATTCTGTCATCAGCATACAGTCTTCGCTGTATCATTTATATGCATTGTAAAAAAAAGGATCAGACCTAAAATTGAGCCCTGGGGAAATGAGCCTTTGAAGCTCAGATGTATTACCCTCTGTGCTACACACTGCATTCTGTCAGAAAGGTCGGTTTGGAACCAATCCAATGCTTCAACACATAAACCAACCTTTTTTTGTCAGGGATTGGTCAACAAAGGCCTTTGATAAGGCAATCAAAAATGAAACACAGTGATGTTTCTTGTCCTGAGCATCTAGGATATCACCTACAACCTTAAGTTACTGCAGTAATTGTACTATGCTTGGCTCTAAAACCTGACTGGAATTTAGATCAAATTAAATATTATACAGAAAGTCTTTAAATTGTGAGTTCAACCAGCTTTTCCAAAGATGTTTCCAGTGCAGACAGTTTACAAACGGGACTATAGTTATCCAACGTTATCCAATTGACCCGCACAACACATTGCCTGAATACATCAATCGACCAAGATGTATAAGGGTAAGCTGCTTTCCAGACTTTTGGAATCGTATCACTCGCCAATGAAGGATTGAATATATGCGTGAGAAGGACAGCAAAGATCTCTGCACCAATTTGGGGAAAATAAATGTTACATTGGTCCGGGCCGGTCGATTTCTTAATATTAATAGATTTTGAGTGTCATTACGATTTCTGAAAGTGTAATCTGGGTAAAATGAAGTAGATAACCGTAGGCCGGCTTCCGGAGTTGGCAACCTTCTCAAACTCTCTATATGAACGAAGAAAATACACATTCAAATATGCTTATCTTTATTTATAAAGTACTGTCTACTTGCAATTCATTATATCGTCGCAGTTACAGCTCAACTTGTGCGGCCTTACGCATTAAGTAATCTCCAATAACGCATTGAATATCTTCAATCGACCATTTCTCGACATCTAATGAGTTTTAGTAATTGATATCTAGCAAATTGACCCACACAATATATCAATCGACCAAGATGCTTAATTTATATTCTCTTTATTTCACATACATTGTAATGACCCTTTTACATTCAGCCATATATTCAGATACCACAACAGAAGCACTGATAACATATTAATAAGATCACATTTATTTCCATTTTCATGTACCAAAAATGTGTGCATTGGCTCTGAATGGCAATGTGTGAGCTTGAATGGAAGACAGAAGAAACATCTCAACATTCCAACAATGGGCATAATATCCACAGGGAATATGGACTTCGGTGTACTCTAAATTTGTGACTCTCTTATCTTAAAATCAACATGTAATCATTGCGCGCAAAGTTGACCAAGTACATGTCCTACCCATTCCAGTGCGTGCCAGGGACGCACCAAATTTCTGTAAATACTGCTTTTCACTCCGTTGGCCTACTCTGCGCAATTGGTGCCTCGTGGGTAATGACAACATTGGGAACTCAAGAACTCTGTCATTTATAGTTCCAAAATGCATGCGTAATTACAGCAAGTCGTTTCACAGAGTAAGTTAATTATGTCTGGTGGATGCACTGTGAATCTTCAGGTGCCATTCCGGGTAGACCCGGTATTGCGGGAAGATCCGGTCTGTCAATAAAGGACAGTCGACATTGTGTGGTGTCTAGAACATTCAATGGAATAACCCCTTGGTTGTCGTCGTGTGTTACACGTGTGTTGCACGTCCCCGTAAACGTACGTATTGTACAGGCTTTGGAGATGGCTGGTGAGGAAATTCTCCAAAACAAATCCTTCAGCATCTTTCTGAATTCACGTCGCATGAGACAATACAGAACTGGGTTCAAGCAGCTATTGGCATGCGCGAGGCACACAGTCACCGGGAATACATAGGTGTGGACCAAATAGTAGGATTTATCCCAATTGACAGCGTTAAATTTCACCAATACACCCCAGAATGTGATGGCGTGATTTGGCATCCAGCAAAGAAAGAAGGAGAGGACGACGATGGTGACAGATTTGGTCACCCTCGACCTCCTTTTGGGGTGGTTGTTGTTCATGCTCCTCAGACGGATAAACCGTAAGAGCATCAGATAGCAGACGGACACTATCAGCATGGGTATTACGAACGCTATGATGATTTTTTGGAGATGATAGAGCGCGAGCCAGTCATGTCCCTCAGGGAACCTGATGAGGCAGAGCTTCTCCCCCGCCACTACGGTCACTGAGGAGAAAATGGTAGTGGGTGCTGTGGCAATGGTTGCGGAGACCCACAGCACCGCGCACACCAATTTCACCGAACACGACCTCTGTCTCGACCGGTTCTTCAGAGCCGAGGCGACAGACCAGTATCTGGTCACACTCATAGCAGTCAGAAAGAACACGCTAGCGTACATGTTCATAACTGTTACGGAAAGGATGATTTTACACATGGCGTCTCCAAACGGCCAGCTGAAGTCCAGTGCGGTGTCCACTGCCCAGAACGGCAGAGTCAACACAAACTGGAAGTCCGTCACTGCCAAGTTGATGATGAAAAAGTTAATACTCGATTTCTTCCGGCCCTGTTTTAACCTCATTAGGAAAAAGACTAACAAGTTCCCAATTAACCCTACCGCGCACACAATGGAGTAAACAACGGAGATGATTATCCTTAGAATCGGAGTGCCGTCCGCGGTCACGTCAATATCCTCCAGACTGCCGAATTTGTCATCATCCATTAAAGTCCTGTTCAATGCCAAAATCCCGCTGTGGTTGAGTAGCTCGCCCATCCTCACAGATAAGAATGCAACACCGGTGCTTCTACTAGCATCAGGTCGCTTCTCGATGGCCTATCACAGAATAGTCCTCGCGCTCCATACAGTTGAGTGCTTATTTTAGCTGTTCATTTTATGTAATTGAAGCTTGTATGATAAAAGTTATCGTGTCTACAGTCCTATATAACGCCGCAATCAATGTGAAACTTTGCATCTTGACTGGAGTCTTATACAGGTGCGTAGTCGTGCGTGTTCACAGCGCCTGCCCCTGCATCGCGTGGATTGGTCGTTTGAGACATGATGGACCTTTCTGTGATGGACCTTTCTGCGATGGACCTTTGTGAATAAACTGCTGATAGGTCTCGACAAAAATATGAATTTTCAGATACCAAAATAAAATAAATTACACTATATGTATAAAAGAACGTGGACACCCCTTCAAATGAGTGGATCCAGCTATTTCAGCCATACCCTTTGCTGACAGGTGTATAAAACTGAGCACACAGCCATGCAATCTCCATAGACAAACATTGGCAGTAGAATGGCCTTACTGAAGAGCTCAGTGAATTTCAATGTGGATGCCATCTTTCCAACAAGTCAGGTCGTCAAATTTGGAAATGTCTAGGAGCATTAACGGCTCAGCTGGGAAGTGGTAGGCCACACAAGCTCACAGAACAGCACCGCCGAATGCTGAAGCCCATAAGAATCGTCTGGCCTTGGTTGCAACACTCAATACCGAGTTCCAAACTGCCTCTGGAAGCAACATCAGCACAAGAACTGGAGCTTCATGAAATGGGTGTCCATGGCAGAGCAGCCACACACAAGCCTAAAGTCACCATGCGCAATGCCAAGAGTCAGCTGGAGTGGTATAAAGCTCGCCGCCATTGGACTCTGGAGCAGTGGAAACATGTTCTCTGGAGTGATGAATCACGCTTCACTATCTGGCAGTCGGACAGACTAATCTGGGTTTGGCGGATGCGAGGAGAATGCTACCTGTCCAAATACATAGTGCCAACTGTAAAGTCTGGTGGAAGAGGAATAATGGTCTGGGGCTGTTTTTCATGGTTCATGCTAGGCCTCTTAGTTCCAGTGAAGGGAAAACTTAATGCTACAGAAAACAGTGACATTCTAGACAATTCTGTTCTTCCAACTTTGTGGCAACAGTTTGGGAAAGACCCTTTCCTGTTCCAGCATGGCAATTCCCCCATGCACAAAGCGAGGTCCATACAGAAATGGTTTGTTGATCGGTGTGGAAGAACTTGACTGGCCTGCACAGAGCCCTGACCTTAACCACATTGAACACCTTTGGTATGAATTGGAACGCTGACTATGAGGAATCTCTAATCGCCCAACATCAGTGCCCAACCTCACTTATGCTCTTGTGGCTGAATGGAAGCAAGTCCCTCCAGCAATGTTCCAACATCTAGTGGAAAGCCTTCCCAGAAGAGTGGAGGCTGTTATAGAAGCAAAGGGGGACCAACTCCATATCAATGCCCATGATTTTGGAATGAGATGTTTGATGAGCAGGTGTCCACATAGAGTACTTGGTAGTTACAGTCCTTCGAAACACGACCCAGCCAAGCCGCACTGCTTCTTGACACCATGCCCGCTTGACCCGGAAGCCAGCCACAGCAATGTATCGGAGGAAACACCGTACACCTGGCGACGGTGTCAGCGTGCTTGCGCCCCGGCCCGCCACCGGAGTCGCGATGGGACAGGCTGCGTCGTCCATGGGGTCTCCCGGTCGCGGCGGGCTGCTGTTTTTATAGGGGAAAAAAGGTCCCTGACATTTAACAAAATATAATGAATTATGGGAGATTAGTTACTTGACCATTCGCCAATACTTTATGGTTTGAATAGGACCAATATAGTGTGGCAAAACAATGAAACAGTTGTTCCTCCCTTGTGCACGAAAGAATACCAAAACCTCCCCCTAGTCTAGCCTACTCATATCGGTTTCCTTATCGGCTTTAACATGGCAGACATTACATGTCTGTGTTTTTCCTTCTTCATTCTATGACATTTCCATATTTATTCTCGACATTTTGTGCCAAACTGACCGTCCTCTTCCGCTAGAGGGGGCAACATGATGGCTCAACCAGCAGTAGCTCAGTGAAGGACGCTATGGGGAACGTGTCAATCTTGTTCCACGGAGGACCGTGTGTCTGCGGGTTTTTGCTCCTCCTTTGTACTCGATTAATTAAGGTCACTGATTAGTAAGGAACTCCCCTCACCTGGTTGTCTAGGTCTTAATTGAAAGGAAAAACCAAAAACCCAGCATAGGCCCTAGGTGGAATGAGTTTGACACATCATTTCCATAGGGGGATACACAGTATTCTGAGCTCCAAGATGAAAGTATAATTTTCACAAAGGAAACATAATGCAATTGATCGGTCGTGTTTATGATTTCCTTGGAGTTTGGGCTCCTCACAGTGCATAATGCACACAGGTCCCGTTATACATTGGTGCTCTGCGCAGTAACCATGCGAACGAGATTATACAGTAGGCTAAAGTGTCTCTGTATTCATATAATATACAAGCAATATTATTTAATATGGTGTTACAATCGTAATATTAGCCTTTATTGCGTGTCGGGAAGCCTATTTGACATCCGGTTAAATGTGTCAATTCGATTTTCCTCAACTATCCCACTTTATTTACAATTGCACACTATACGTATTTTTATTTTAACAGGCAATCCAAATAATGTAATGTAATAGTTTCCCCATCACCTACCATCCCCTGGGCTACTACTGAAAGGCATTCTATTCTCTCAAGTCCACCCACTAAACTGTATCGGAGAGGGAGGTTCTTCAGCAAAGTTTGGCTTGTTAGGGAAAGTTCCTAACTGTCAGGGCTGTCGAAGGGGCCTTGATGGAAGAAAGGAAGACATCGTCTTGTCAGCAAACGACACTTACAGTTTACAATTATTGGAACGCAAAAGACGCGTGTGAAAATCACTGAGGAAGGATACAACGTCTTACAGAAGTTAATTAAGTTTATATCGCCGGCGTCACGCTTTCTATGTCTAAAGTGCATGGTTCTAGCGGGATATAAGTGTTTCACTACAAAATTGAAAGTGTTTGAAATGACAGTCGGTACAGTGAGGATAAAGCATAATAACATATTGTCTTTCTTTACCTTCCAACAAGATGATTTACTTACACTGCGGACTTGCACAACCTTTCTCTCCAATTTACTTTCTGGTTGCAGCGGGGATCTTGGCGATGTTTAACAACAGTAAAACATTTGGATTTGAACAAGAGACGGGTAAGCCAGCCTCTTAAAATCAATGAATCATTCGTCTGACATATAACGTTACTTTTATTTTAAATAGTTTTATGCAATAGTTCAGCTATGCTGGCATTTTAAAATGTCAGTAACAAGGGGACCTCTGCAGACTATTGGCAACTGCTCAGCTCCACATAGACTGAACTCACACACACATAGCCTAGCGATGTGACTGATCTCCGCAGCCTCAACTCACACACACATAGCCTAGCGATGTGACTGATCTCCGCAGCCTCAACTCACACACACATAGCCTAGCGATGTGACTGATCTCCGCAGCCTCAACTCTCACACACATAGCCTAGCGATGTGACTGATCTCCGCAGCCTCAACTCTCACACACATAGCCTAGCGATGTGACTGATATCCGCAGCCTCAACTCACACACACATAGCCTAGCGATGTGACTAATCTACGCACCCTTTACACACACAGACTAGTGATGTGACTTATCTACGCAGCCTCAACTCATGCAAACATAGCCTAGCGATGTAACTGATCTACGCAGCCTTTACACAAACAGCCTAGCGATGACTGATCTATGCAAGCAGTTCACTTGGGAAATATTGACACTTATAAAGGTTATGTTCTCCCATTTTATGCATTGAATGAGGTGCCGAAATCCCATGAGCACATGACTCAAAACAGACGTGATGTTCCCAGGCTATACCTATTTCCAGCTTGTATGAGAACAGCTACAGTATTTCCGTTTTTTTCTCCCCCACCAGAGAGATGCATAATTGAGCCGCCTCTAACGCTCCAGGCCATGCTTAAAATTCTAGTAGCCTAGCTGTAGTTTGCTACCCTAAACTTTACTTGGGTCATGCCTGAATATGTCATATAAACACGCTCATGCTTACCTATTGTGTCTGTACCTCACAGTGATAGTCACATTCATTCCACTAGTCAATTTAAACTGCCCTGCAAACAACATGAGTGAATGGCATCAGGATTAAATTGTGTTCAGTTCTTTAAAGTATTGGCTCCCGTTAGTCCAATAACTCATGCTGTGTTAGGATCAGTGGAGGCTGCTGAGGGGAGGACGGCTCATAATAATGGCTGGGACGGAGCGAATGGAATGGCATCAAACCATGTATTTGATGTATTTCATAACATTCCACCTAATCCATTCCAGTCATTACCACAAGCCGTCCTCTCCTATTAAGGTGCCACCAACCTCCTGTGTTTAGGATACTAGATACAGTAGTTAACCTAAAGTTGGCCTCTGAGCTGAAGTGTCTTGGTGTGAGAAAAAAGGGGGGTTGATTTAAAAAAAGAATACCAGTACTACACTTACTTTTGAACAAATATTCCAGTTGTGCATCTCTCTCTTTCTCTCCCCTCTTCTCTCTCTCCTTCACCCCTCTCCCCTTGGTCTCCCTGTGTTCTGTATCAGTCTTAGTGAACAAGGGAAAGGCCTTCCATAAGCAGTCTAGATACACCCTTGGGCTGTTTGACACTCTACCGTCCATACAAATCAACCTTAGCGGGTGCTCTGGGGAGCCAAGGCTAAGTGTAATCGGTTTGCGAGGCGATGGACTGACACGGGGGAGATAGCTTGGTACTGCAGCAGTGGCATTTGGGATGGCGCCTGACTCTACTGGTGGGCACTGTCCTCTATCAAAGGATTCAACAGTCTCGGGGTTGGCATAACACATTCCCTGTGAGAGCAACTCTTAACACCCCAAATCAAAGAAAAAAAACAATCACTACCCTTCACTTCCTATATACCTCCACCGCATCTCACCCATTCAAATCAGCTCCCTGTTTACTCCTGTGAGACTGGTCTGACTTTTGAAGTGAAACCCGTTCTGAATTCCTCTTTGAATTTTAGGCAGAAATAAATATGGCTTACAGATCTTTCTGTTAGGTCTGTGTTTTATAGAAAGGATTAGTGCTGTTTTTATTCTCCTCTCCTTTGTGATGAATACATTTGTCACTGTCATAGCTTTTCAGGTAAAGAGATGAGAAAGTCATGATAAACAGTATACATTCCTGAAGTTAGTAGTATAGAGATATACAGTTATATTGCCATGGAGATTCAGACATGGAAAACCAGTGCTTTGACGAAGCCACTTTCACTATTCATTTAGCGTAATAGTTCATTTGGAGTTTTTCCACAAATCCTGGAAAATTTGCTTGCAGCAAACGTTTAGCCTAAGTACTATGTAACAACATGTACTTACACTGATTCCACTGTGACTACTGATGTAACTACTACCATGTGATTACACTGTGACTACTGATGTAACTACTACCATGGGATTACACTGTGACTGCCTATGTAACTACTACCATGTGATTACACTGTGACTGCCTATGTAACTACTACCATGTGAATACACTGTGACTGCCTATGTAACTACTACCATGTGATTACACTGTGACTGCCTATGTAACTACTACCATGTGAATACACTGTGACTGCCTATGTAACTACTACCATGTTAATACACTGTGACTGCCTATGTAACTACTACCATGTGAACACACTGTGACTGCCTATGTAACTACTACCATGTGAATACACTGTGACTGCCTATGTAACTACTACCATGTGATTACACTGACTGCCTATGAAACTACTACCATGTGATTACACTGTGGCTGCCTATGTAACTACTACCATGTGATTACACTGTGACTGCCTATGTAACTACTACCATGTGATTACACTGTGACTGCCTATGTAACTACTACCATGTGAATACACTGTGGCTGCCTATGT